>NC_060273.1:20299019-20516742 GCF_021613505.1 Equus quagga | reverse complement strand
CTCCTCCTCCTCCCTCTCCCTCTCCTCCTCCTCCCTCTCCTCCTCCTCCCTCTCCTCCTCCTCCCTTTCCTCCTCCTCCCTCTCCCTCTCCTCCTCCTCCCTCTCCCTCTCCTCCTCCTCCCTCTCCCCCTCCTCCTCCTCCCTCTCCTCCTCCCCCCTCTCCCTCTCCTCCTCCTCCCTCTCTTCCTCCTCCCTCTCCTCCTCCTCCCTCTCCCTCTCCTCCTCCTCCCTCTCCTCCTCCTCCCTCTCCTCCTCCTCCCTCTCCTCCTCCTCCCTCTCCTCCTCCTCCCTCTCCCTCTTCTCCTCCTCCTCCCTCTCCCCCTCCCATCTCCCTCTCCCTCTTCTCCTTCCCCTCCCTCTCCTCCTCCTTCTTTTTTTAGTGGTTTCCCTAGAGTTTGCAACATACATTTATGACTAATCCATGTTCACTTTCTAATAACAGTGTACCACTTCACGGATAGTTCAAGTACTTTGTAATAACAATATTCCTAACTCCTCTCTCCTATCCCTTGTATCATTGCTGTCATTCACTTCACTTATACGTAAGTATACATAAATGTAAATATACGTATGTATGCATATATATATATTTAAATAAAAACATTTTTGCTATTATTATTATTATTGAAAAGCTATTATTTACTTGATCAGCTAAGAATAAGAAAAACGAAAGTTTTTATTTGACCTTCACTTGTTTATTTTATGATGCTCTTCCTTTCTTCATGTAGATCTGAGTTTCTGACCTATATTATTCTCCTTCTCTCTGAAGAACTTCTTTTAACATTTCTTGCAAAATGGGTCTACTGGCAACAAATTCTCTTAATTTTTGTTCATCCGAACAAGTTTTTGTTTCTCCTTCACTTTTGAAAGGTAATTTCACAGAGTACAGAATTCTAGTTTCTTTCTCACAATACTTTAAGTATTTCACTGCACTCTCTTCTTACTTGCATGGTTTCTGAGGAAAAGGCAGTTGTAATTCTTATCTTTGTTCCTCTATAGGTAAAGTATTTTTTCCTACGGCTTATTTTAAGCTTTTTTCCCCCTTTTTTTGCTGAGTAAGTTTCACCCTGAGCTAACGTCTATTAGCAATCTTCCTCTGTTTTGTGTGTGAACCCCCGCCACAGCATGGCTGCGGATGGTGGTGCAGGTCTGCATCCGGGAACCAGACCTGGGCCCCGACGTGGAGTGCACTGAACTTAACGACTTGGCCACTGGGGCTGACCCAAGATTTTTTTCCCGAGGAAGATTAGCCCTGAGCTAACATTTGTGCCAGTTTGCCTCTCCTTTGTATGTGGGTCGTCACCACAGCATGGCTGAGGAGTGGTGTAGGTCCATGCCTTGGATCTGACCCGTGAACCCAGGCCGCTGAAGTGGACATACCAAACTTAACCACCATGCCACAGGGCTGGCCCCGCCAAGAGTGTTTTTATCTTTGATTTTCTAAAGTTTGAATATGATATGCCCATGTGTAATTTTTGTTTGTTTTATTTTTTACATTTATCCTGCTTGGTGTTCTCTGAGCTTCCTGGATCTGTGGTTTCAAGTCTCACTTTAATTTGGGGCAAATTCTCAGTCATTACTGCTTCAAATATTGCTTCTGTTGTTTTCTCTCTTTCCTCTCCTTCTGATATTCCCACTACCCATACGTTATACCTTTTGTAGTTGTCCTCAGTTCTTGGATAAGATAGTCTGTTCTATTTTTATTCTTTTTTTTTTCAGTCTTTTTTCTCCTTGCTTTTCAGTTTTGGAGTTTTCTATTCTTATGTTCTCAAGCTCAGAGATTCTTTCCTCAGCCTTGTCTAGTCTACTAATGAGACCATGAAGGCATTCCTCATTTCTGTTACAGTGTGTTTTGGTCTTTTTTAGAATTTCCATCTCTCTGCTTATAGTATCTATCCATTCTTGCATATTGTCTATTTTTTCCATTAAAGCTCTTAGCTTATAGTCATAGTTTTCAGACAAAAATTCCCAGTCTGATAATTCTATAAACATTCCTGCCATGTCAGGAATGTTCTGATGTTTATTCAGTTTCTTCCAACTGTGTTTTTTTTTGCCTTTTAGTATGCCTTGTAATTGTTTGTGGAAAGGTAGATATGATGTATGGATAAAGGAAGGGGAGTGAACAGGCCTTTTGTAATGCAGTCCCAGGATGTGGAGGGAGGGGCAGCATTCTCTAGTCCTGTGATTAGGTCTCATCTTTTGGTGAGCCTGTGCCCCTGGGCTGTGAACTTCACCACTGCATCTCAGTGTTTCTATCCCCTTAGAGGAGATAGGACAATTAGAGGGGGCTCGAGTTGGGTATTTCTCTTCCCCCAGGTTGGTGAGACTCTGACAAATCCCCTGCAGGCTAGACTCTGGCAAAAGAGTTTCTCTTGAGGGCAGGACTTGTTACGAAGAACAGAGTGTTGTGGTGTATTTCAAAATCATTCCTTGTCCCTGCCTCCCACCAAAAGTATGAGGGGATATTCCTCTGATATTGTCTTAAAAAAGAAAAAAAGATGAACAGAATCAGTAGCCAGTATTTAAAAATTAAGTGACTCCACCTCAGAAAAATCCTGCAGATTTCTGGCTTCTGCATAACAGTTGGACAGCACCGCCCTTCATTTCTACCTTGTCTGAGTTGAATAGCAGGTGCTTATCTCGATGGGACATAAATTCTCCAGTTCTGCATGGCTCATTTGGTAAGTTTTCTTGCTTTGGCCCTGGAGTCATTAAGTTTGTGCATCTTACCTTAGATTTTGGTATTCTCTCAGCTCTCCCCTCTCTGACTCTGCCTGGGTTTACTGTTTTGTATTTGGTCTCATAATTGACTCCTAGTTCTCAAACCACATCATGACAGATGTAGCACACCACCTCTGTCTAGTCTGTATCTGGTGTCCTCGTTCTCCCTTGCTCAGCTAAAAACAGCTCAGACTGTGCTTCTCTGGGCTCTTCTCAGTTGGGCTGGGTGACTGGCAGTATTAGAGGGTTCTCACATCAGGGCATCTCTATGTTGCTGGCCCCTTTACCTCTTCCTGCCTCTCTCCTGAGTAGGGGCCTGGTGTGATGGGTGGAGCACCAATGCGCATTAAGTGCCCCTATGACTGTAATGATCTGCTGGCTCCCGGACCACCCCTTTCCCCCACAAACCTCTAACCTGCACAGCTGCAGCCACTTAGCCCCCAGCAGCAGCCTCTGCCCCGCTGTGATTCAGATTTTGGAGCAGGCCATGCTCAGAGAGTTGTCAGGAGCTCTTGGCAAAAAGCTCTGGCCCCACATGGATAATCCTGGTGGGACTGCATCATAGCACAGAGACGGCTGGTTACTCTGAAATCAGTACCTTCTCTTAGATGTACTTTTTGGGAATAATCATAGCATCTTGCTGGAGGTTGATGGAAACAAAGGCAAATAAAAACAGGGAGTGATATATCAGGTGGGTGGCTCACCTTCTCCAGCTGAAGGAGAGGAGTGGGAGCCCCTGGTGTGCTCAGACAGAAAGGGCTCGAAGGAGCTGGATGGCCTCTCCCTTCTTTTCCCAACACCTGAAGCAGGACTGATAGTTGCTGACTGAATAATGGTGGCTAAACAGAGTAATCCTGTGAAAGGGCTGGGAGGGACTTAATCATTGCCTGCTAGGGCCAGCATTTGAGAATAAAAAGGACGGTCACTAATCCCCACTTCCTCCACCCCATTTCCCTCCTTTTATCAGGAAAACTTTCTTCACAAGTGGTAGAAACTCTAGCCCAAACTAAGAGAATGGTAAGGGTATTTGTTACTGAAGTCCAAAATATGGTCTGGCTTCAGGTAGGGCTTGTTCAGGTATCACAAGATCTCTCCTCCTTCTTGCTTTTTCTGGGTTGGATCCATTTTCAGAGTCTCTACCTACATGATGGCAACATGGCTTCATCTTTACATCCTTCTAAATTCTAGTGCAATGTGAAAAAGAGAGTATCTGCAATACCAGATTGATGCATAGGGTGTTAATCACAGAATGACGATATTTCAACATAACAGAGGGGCTGTTTGGGCTTTATCTTTTACTGCATTTTTATATACACACAATATATTTTATATATGCACAATTTATATATTCACAATAACTTTATAGATAGGCACAATATATTTTCTTACTCTCCGCCCTTCATACTGTAACAATCTTTCCTAAATTAAATATGTAACAAATTATAAATAGAGAGAGAGTGTATCTCTTCCTATCACCTAACACAAGACCAGATTTTACTTTGATTAGCCTGACTTGGGGCACATGCCAACCTCAGAACTAACGCTTGTCGTCAGAGGGATTTGGTTGGGTTGTATGGCTAGTTCTGGGTCACACGCCTCAGCCCTGGAGTCATGGGTGGGGTTCTCCCCAAAAGGGAGGAGGCGGTGAATGTACCCTGATGCTCCCCAAATGTCTACAACACTCCTCATTCCTTGTGATCTTTTACTCCATTTCTCTCCTCCTCTCCAAAAATCTTCCTCTCATTAAAAAGTCAGTTGTTACCTTATTCGGTTTGGGCTGCTATCGCAGAATACCACAGACTGGGCAGCTTACAAACAGCAAAAATTTATTCCCCTGGTTCTGGAGCCTGGGAAGTCCAAGATCAGGGTGCCAGCAGACTGGGGGCCTGGTGAGAGCCTGCTTCGTTGTTCATAGATGCTTGTCTTCTGGCTGCGTCCTCACATGGCAGAAGGGGCAAGAGAGCTCTCCGGAGTCTCCTTTATAAAGACACTAATCCCGTTCACGGGGGCCCCACCCTCATGACCTAATTAATCACCTCCCTAAGGCCCCACTGTCTCAGTAGGGGTTAGGATTCCAACATATGAAATCTGGGGGGACACAAACTTTCAGTCTATGGTGGTGGCTTCCTGCTTGTGAATTTCAGTAAATTATTTGCATGCATTATCTTAATGAAATGTCTTGCAGAATTGGGCTCTGATTATCTTTTGATGTTTTCTCCACATTCCAAGATATTTGTCTCCTTTTATTTTATTTTACTGGCTCCTCTTTTGCCCACCCATTAAAAATCTGTAATTTACTTCCCCCAGGTTAGTTCGTAGCCTTGTTTCAAATAGGAAGACGTTCAGCTGTGGATGACAGATTGCTCGAGTAACAGTGACTTAAGCCATAAGGATACTTGTTGCTTCCCAGAGATGATCTTGGAGGTCTTAGGGTTGACTGGTGATGTTATTGAGGACCCAGGCTCTTTCCACACCTTTCCCTCAACATCTTTAGTTGTTAGCTTTTCTTCCTTGCTCTCGTCAATCCTGTAGTAATGAAATGCTGTAGTGATGGGCATCCGATGGTGTTTAAGGCGAGGCAATGATAAGGAGCAACACCACCTCTCTGCAGGCATCTGCCGTTTACCTGTAGAGCAAAAACCTTTCCAAAGCCCTCCTGGGAAACCTTTCCTTTCGTCTTATTAGCCAGAACTGGGTCACATGGTCACCCCCGGCTGCAGAGCAGGCGGGCAAGGAACCAGCCAATTAACAACGTCTGCCACCCCACACGCTCTCCCTGCACAACCCTCCCCATCCCCCACAGCTTTGGTTGCTATCTTTACACTGATGCTCCCAAATTTGTGCTCAGGCCTTTCCTCTGAGACACAGACCTGTGGAGCCAGTGGAGGCCAGACCTTTCTGCTTGAGTGTGTCTTGGGCACTATACACACTCAACATGCTCAGAATGGAGCTCGACATCACCCTCGAGTGTGTTCTCCCTCCCGTGTGCTCACACATTTCCACCGCCTGCACAATCAGAACCTAGAGGCCATCTTTGAGTCTCCCTTCTTCCTCACCCAGCTCTTGCTGTGAGGGATGGCATCGTCTTTGCAATGTTCATACCCTCCCAGTGTTAAACTACATACCCATCCTCTTTGCCACGTGCCTCTGCTGTTCCTCCCAGTGGAGGGAGAGCACATTTCCGCACGCCATCCATTTGGGGCTTGGCCTGGACTGAGGGTGGGGGTGTCAGAGTGCCCCTTCTGGGCCGAGGCTGTAAGACGCTCTGGTGATCCACTGTGAGAAGGGCGTACCCTTCAGTCTGGCCCGGAATAAGCACACATGCAGCAAACCTGAGCCAACCCAGAGCCTGGAGCCGGTGCAGCCAGCATGCAGCAGAGCTGCCAGCCAAGCACAGCCCAGGGCAGCTGGACCGCAGTTGCCTTGCAGACCTGTGAGCTTGAGAATAAATACTTCATGCTGTGAGCCACTGACTTTGAGGTGGTTTGTTAAATGGCATCATTAGGGCAATAATTCACTAATACACATGCACAGAGCTACTCCAGAAACATCTTTTATGTTCATGCTTCACCTGACCTCCCCTGTCCCCCACGGATAGCCCTGTCTACCCATCAGGACCTAACCAAACGCTGTCTCCTGTACGAAGCCTTCCCTGCCCTCAGGATGCTTGCTGTCAATTGGGAAAGACAGACAGCGGTAGGCAGCTCTCATTCAATGTGCGAGTGCTTGAAAAAGGGAACTCTCTGGTGTGATGTACCTTGAGCACATCGCAAGGGACTTGCATCTGCTTTGGGTGGGGGTTGCTAGAGGACTTCCTGGAGAAGTGACGTTTAAGCAGAGGTGGGAAGAACAGCAGGATTTGGGCAGACAAATGGGGACCAGGGGAGGCCCCTGAGGGCGGGGTGGCTGGAGCTCAGCGGGGGAGAAAGGAGGCTGCTGTGAGGCAGGCCGTCAGGCAGGGCCCGGGGATTCAGTCTTTGTCAACACTAAGGGCAGGGGAAGGTCTTAGGCAAGTGGTGACATGATGGAGACTGCGTCATAAAGGCAGGGTAGGTCCCTCCCTGGGCTCCCGTGGTAGCTGTGGCTCTGTTGTCAGACTCAGCTCTGCATTGTGGCTCTGTGTTTAAGTGTGGCCCTTCTTTCTAGACTTTCTAGATCGCCTCCAAGAGAAGGACAGGGGTGGCTAGTGACCTCTATAACCCAAGAGCCCAGGCACGGTGGAAGGAAGAGACAAAAGCAAGCGGTTAACGGTTAATAAGCACAAGCTTTGTGCCAGGCGCTTGAGTTGGGTGTTTCATCTGCTTTGGGAGGCAAGAGGGCAGAACTTTGGGGAAGACATAGGGAGGAAGGGAGGGATGAGGGAGGAAATAGGGACCCCCACTCATTTTCACATGTACCCCAAGGACATGATCCAGACTGAAGTCCAAAGGGTTCAGATCAGATTGGAGCAAGGAGCGCTCAGTGGAGCTTCAGGGATGGTAACAGCTTAAGTGCATTTTCGGGGCCAGAAGAGAATTTCCTCCTCTGGCGCCATTAGGAAGGAGCTTAATTCTCTTGGGGACAGAACGGTTAAGGGGAGATGTACCAGAGGCAGGGGTCAGATGAGTGGCATGGGAAGTCCTCTCTGGGCCTTTTCTGGGCATGAATCAGAGCCCCTGGAAATAATTATTTGTCCACAAGTCCGGTGAGCATCACTGGGCTATTTTGAGAAGGAGATCTTGCTGAGTTCAAGGTGAATGATGGGCATTAGGAGCCACCTGAAGCCCAGGGAAACTTGGGGGAAAATGACTTCACCTCATCTGCAGAAAGGGGCTAAAGCTCGAGACTTTGTAGGGTCACTTCAGGGAGCTAAATGGAACGTGCCTCATGATCAACAATGGCTGGGGGTCTTTTCTGTGTCCTAGGGCCCGCTGCTGTGAATGAGGGGCAGATCCATACCCTTGAACTCTTGACAGTGTCTCCCTCACATTCCCGCTTTCAGAGGAGAGAGAGAGATCAAGAGCACTCTGAGATAATTTTAATTTTTCTCCTTTCCAGAGGGAGAGAGGGAACAGAGCATCTTTTTTCCCTTCTATGCCGCTGCGCTGTGATATAGACTTTCAGAGATATTCATGTTGTGATTTATTCAATTCTTTTTCTCCATTGATTTTAATTAAGTTCCTGAGCTGTCTCCAAGCCCGGGGAGCAGGAACAAAACATGAAACACTGAGAGCCGAATGCTTTTCTTTTGCAATTGAGTTTTTCCGAGTTCTGAAAGCGCTTCACAGGAGAGCCTGAGAGTGGATCCAGGCTGAGCATCCCCTCTGCTCCGTCAGTCCCCAAATAATAAACAGAAAAATTAAAATCCGGTTACGAAAAATCACCAAAGTCATTACAGCTTGGCAGCTGATGGGGACTTTGATCAAATCTTTTATGCAATTTCACAGTTTCTGGGGGAATTCGCCGAGCCGGCATTGATCATGTTCGTGGCAGGCAGATTGGTTTCTCCCAGCAGAGGCAGCACGGGGAGCACAGGACCTGCCCCCCAAAAACCAATTTCATCTTTGATCTAAGTTGGTATCATGCTTTTTAAGGGAAATGCCGTAGCAGCTTCTGCATCAGTTACTTGCACTCCCACTGGACCCAGCCCCCACTAGACCCCTCACAGACCATCCCAGAGATCTGGAAGGCCAGTGAGGTCCCAGAACCAGTCTCTGACCCCTGGGCCAGAAGATCACTCAGCAACATCTACCAGCCAGATGACTGACCACCGGGCTGCACTGTCCCTTGTAGAAATGGTAGTGTTGAAAAGGCAAATGCCTGTGGGGTAAGCCTATGACCTGACAAGGGAAATGGCCCTGGGTGGGAAGTTTGGCAAGATGGTGAACATAAGCCAAGTCTAAAGTGCACAGCCCTGGGCAAGAGTTACCATGCGGGAATTGTGGCATTGGCGATGCCAGATGTTCTGACCTTTCCAGAAGCCAGAAACTAGGGTACATTCAGTAATATGAACCACACCCCCCCCCCCAAATCCTATATTTAAATATTGGCTACCAATTCAAAGAATTTAGAGCACTTTGTAGGTCTAACAGAATACATCTGCAGGCTGGATTTTAGCATGGGACGCCAGTTTGCAACCTCTCACGTGGTGGTGGAGTGAATGCTCTGGATTAATGAATGTCCAGGCACCACCACCCACCAGCTGCGTGAGCAACTCATGAGTATCGGTTTTGTAACAATAGTACATATACCATGTGGTGCCCACAATGTAAAGAGCCTGGTGCACGGTGTGCAACCAATAAATGCTAGAACTGTCCATGTCACTGGCCTCGTCATTACCTTCTGTGTCATTGTCATCAGTGTGATATTGCGATTAATAATAAGAAATATACATTTGGTCTTCGTCCCTGGCTCCTGGCATGGAATTCCTAAAACGCTTGGAATTTCCTGTGATGAGAGGATAAAGGCTTTGTTGTATTAATGAGGCGACTTTTGGACTGCCCCTAAGGATGGAGGCTGGCTGCCAGGGGAGCCCACCACGTGAATAGAGTGTTGGAACCTTCAGTCCCACCTCTGACCTCTGGGGGGAGGAGAGGAGCTGGAGGTGGAGTTCAATCACCAGTGGCCAACGATGTCATCAATCCCACCCGTGTAATGAAGTCTCCTTAAACCCCAACAGGCAGGGTGGGGGGCATTCAGGGAGGTTCTAGGTTGGTGAACTCGTGGAAGTGCTGGGATGGTGTCCGCCACAGAACAAGCATGGAAGCCCCACGCCCTTTCCCCACGCCCTGCCCTGTGCGTCTCTTCCATCTGGCAGTTCCTGAGTTGTATCCTTTTATTCTTTTACAGTAAACCAGTAACCTGGTAAGTAAACTGTTTCTCTGAGTTCTGTGAGCTGCTCTAGCAAATTAAGCGAACCCAAGTCAGGGGTCATTGGAACCTCTGATATATAGCTGGTGGTCAGAAGCCCAGGTGACAACCTGGACTTGCGATTGGTTTCTGAAGTGGGGGAGGGGCAGTCTTTTAGGACTGAGCCCTTGACTGGCGGAATCGGATGCTATCTTCAGGTAGATAGTGTCAGAATTGAGTTGCATTTTAGGGTATCCAGGTAGTACTGGAGAATTGCTTGGTGGTGGGGAAAAAGCCCACATTCTGGAATTGGGTGCAGAATCTTCATCGTCATCATTGAAACCTGGTTTTCCCGATTTCCAACGGGCCGCAACAGGTCCCATTTATGTCAGCTGTGAATCTTCTTGTATCCTTCACTTCAGAGGGAGGTGAAGATACCACATCCACCACCCTTACTTTAATTAAGACATTTGTCATCAACTCCTGCGTAGGGGAATCTGGCAACCTGAGCTCAAAACTCCTTAAGGGAAATACAGCGGGCCCTGCCTTTGAGCTGCTCTGGGCTCCCTATAATTGTGCACAGCCTGAGGGGCTGGGCTGGTGAAAGATTCTGAGCAAACACCTGAATGCAGCTCTCCACAAAGTCTATTGGCCTCGCCTCATTCGGTGCGTGAGACACTTCAGCAGCGTGTGGAATACAAACGGCACCATGGAGGCCATCCTATCGCAGAGGGTGGAGCCAGCGCACTCCTGGCAAAGGTCTGACTGTCCTTCAAACAACGGGGCTGCAGCGGGCTGAGGAGGGTTCTCCAGTGGTCGTGCTCCGGGTCCAGAACCTGGAGCCCAGGAGTCTTTACCTGGAGAGGGAGGTGAAGGAGCCTGCCTGGAGTCCAGGAAGTCAGAAAGACTTGCTCCAGAAACCAACCCTCGGGGCATTGTCTTTAGGTTATTATTCCTGACACCTTGAAGGGAAAAAGATGAGAGTAACAAAGTAACGAAAGTGGGGAAGTGATGAAAGTGTTGGAATATTCCTGAGCTCTGAGCCTCGGCCCTCCTCTGTGTTCTCTCACTTCTTCTCTGAGAGGCTCCTGGATGGAGGCACAGCTCAGAGGCACCCTCCCTTGTTCCTGCTCTTTCCCAGTTCAAGGTGACTGTGGCACACTGTGGCCAGGCCCCCCAATCTTTTCTCCCTTCTTCCCTGGAACAAGGCCACCTATTTACTGACTGCATTTCCCAGGCTCCCTTGTAGCAAGGTGACGTGGCCATCCCAGTGCAATATGAGTGGGGGCCATGAGGGCAACTTCCTCCTCATCTGCTTCCAAAGGTATTGCTTGTTCTGGAATTCCTCTCCTCCCTCTTTCCCCAGGGTTTGCAGGTGGTGACCAGGTCTAACATGCAGATGAGGGATGCTGAGACCACAGATGGAAAGAACCCAGATGCTTGCAGGAATTCATCTTCCCACCAACCTGGATTGTTCACTTTGGGATTATCACAGGAATGCAAAATCTCTATCTTCTTTAAGCTTCTTTGGGGTCTCTTTGATACACAGTTTGGGCTCTACCCTAACTCAGTGGTTCTCAGAGTCTGGTCCTCTGCCAGCAGCCTCAGCAGAAGCACCTGGGAATGTGCTAGAAATGCAAGTTCTCATTGATGGTGAATGGATAAAGAGATGTGGTTTATGTATGTAATGGAATGTTATTTGGCCAGAAAAAGAAGAAAATACTGCCATTTGGGACAACATGGCTGGACCTTGAGGGCGTTATGCTAAGTGAAATAAGTCGGAGAAAGACAAATACTGCGTGATCTCACTTATGTGTGGAATCTTAAAAAAACCAAACTCATACAAACAGAGAACAGGGCCGGCCCAGTGGCGCCGCGGTTAAGTTCACATGCTCCGCTTCTCAGCGGCCTGGGGTTCACCAGTTCGGATCCTGGGTGTGGACATGGCACCGCTTGGCACGCCATGCTGTGGTAGGCATCTCACATATAAAGTAGAGGACGACGGGCACGGATGTTAGCTCAGGGCCAGTCTTCCTGAGCAAAAAGAGGAGGACTGGCAGTAGTTAGCTCAGGGCTAATCTTCCTCAAAAAAAAAAAAAAAAGAAACAGAGAACAGATCAATGGTTGCCAGGGGTGGGGGTGGGGGAAGTGGGAATGATGGTCACAGGGCATGAACTTCCAGTTATAGGATGGATGAGTCCTGGGGGTGTGATGCACAGCATGGTGACTATACTTGAAATACAAAGAGGATAGATCTTAAATGTTCTCACCATACGCAAAACATGATAGCTATGTGAGGTGAGGGGTGTGTTAACTAACCTCATTGGAGTAATCATTTCACAGTATAAACGTATGTCAAATCAGCACGTTGTACACCTTAAACTTACACAATGTTATGTGTCAATCATATCTTAATACATCTGGAAAAAAAGAAATGTAATTTAAAAAATGCAAGTTCTAGTGCATTAGACCTACTGAATCAGAAACTCTGGGGTGAGGCCCAGCAATCCGTTTCTGTTTCAAGATAATTCTAAATTCACACACAGTTGTAAGGAATAATACAGAGAAATCTTTTGTACGCTTTTCCCAGTTTTCTCCCAGTGATGACATTTGGCAAAACTGTAGAATAGCATCATAGAGAGAACATTGACATTGATACGCTCCATCGATTTCGCTTGGACATGCTGTGTTACTTATACTCGTGTGTGTGTTGTGTGTATTCAGTTCTGTGCAGTCCTATCACGCATGTGGGTTTGTGAATCCATCACTGCAGTCAAGATACTGAGCAGTTCCTGCACCGAAGGATCCCCGTAGTCGCCCTTTAGTCGCCCTTTTGGAAACACACCATGTCCTTCTCCCAGCAATCTATTTTTCCCCAGCTTACCTGAGATACAATTGACACAGAACATCGCGTGAGTTTAAGATGTACAGCGTGTTGATTTGATACATTTATATTGCTAAATGATTACCACCATGGCGTGGCTGACACCTCCATCCCATCACATAGTAACCATTTCTTTTTTGTGGTGAGATCATTTCCAGCAATCTATTTTTAACAAGCGCTCCCATTGATTCTGATGTGCTAGAGTTTGAAATACAGGGATGCCTTGTTCTAAAAAAAATTATCGTGTCTTGGCTATTGTGAATAGTGCTGCAGTGAACATAAGGGTGCATATGTTACTTTGGATTGTTGATTTCACGTTGTTTGCGTAGATACCCAGCAGTGGGATAGCTGGGTCATATGGTAGTTCTATTTTTAGTTTATTGAAGAATCTCCACACTGTTTTCTGTAGTGGCTGCACCAATTTACCTTCCCACCAGCCGTGGATGAGGGTTCCCTTTTCTCCACACCCTCTCCAACATTTGTTATTTTTAGTCTTAGTGATTATAGCCATTTTAATAGGCATAAGGTGGTATCTTAGTGTTGTTTTGATTTGCATTTCCCTGTTGATTAGTGACGTTGAACATCTTTTCATGTGTTTATTGGCCATCTGTATATCTTCTTTGGAAAAATGTTCATATCCTCTGCCCATTTTTTGATCGGGCTGTTTGTTTTTTTTTATTGTTCAGTTGTGTGAGTGCCTTATATATTATGGAGATTAATCCCTTGTCAGATATATGATTTGCAAATATTTTCTCCCGAATGGCGGGTTGTCTCTTTGTTTTGATCCTAGTTTCTTTTGCCCCGCAGAAGCTCTTTAGACATGGAAGCAACCCAAGTGCCCATCGACTGATGATTGGATAAAGAAGATGTGGTATATATATACAATGGAATACTACTCAGCCATAAAAAAGAACAAAATCATCCCATTTGCAACAACATGGATGGACCTGGAGGGAATTATGCTAAGCGAAATAAGCCAGACTGAGAAAGCCAGACACCAGATGATCTCATTCATATGTGGACTATAAACAAACACATGGACAAAGAAAACAGTTCAGTGGTTACCAGGGGAAGGGGGGTGGGGGGTGGGCACAGGGGGTGAAGGGGAGCATTTATGTGGTGACAGTCAAGAAATAACGTACAACTGAAATTTCACATTGATGTAAACTATTGTGAGCTCAATTAAAAAAAATTATTGTGACCAGGTTTTGGCATCAGCATTGTGCCAGGCACTGAGCTAAAGCACTCTACATGTGTCGTGTAATTTGGTCTTTAGAGCACCCTACGGGGTGGGTACCATTATTGTTATGGCCCTCCTCCACAGGGACTGGGCGCCCCCTACAGGGCAGGAGGTGTAATGGCAAATAAGACACAAACAATAATTGCACAATGAATAGTAGCCAAAGTCATGATTGGAATCCAGGTCAGTCTGACTCCAGGAACTAGGCTGTTACCCACTGGTCTACACTGAATTTCTGGCCCCAGTACAGGAGCATAACTGAGCCCACCAAGGAGTCCCCCCCATAAGTGGGCAGTTTGCCCACTGGAGGCCTGCCTGGAGTCCGCCCCACAGAGATGCCTCCCTTTGAGCACTTCCTCCTGACTCCGAATCGGATTTTAATCCCCTGAAGGTGCGATCCTTCAGTCCTCCTGATAACTGGCCAGCCACATAGAAGGAACTCAACAAAGACTTCAGCCATAGCGTTTTAGAGCTTAAATGCCATTTTAGAAATTCTTCCAGCTAAGCAGCTTCTTTTACAGACGGGAAAAGGCAGTTCCAGGGAGGGGCATGTGTTTCATCCTCGGGGTGGGACACGGGCCTTCCGCTGGTTCAGTGGGCTGCAGCCCGGAGGCCTCAGGCCAGCAGAGGGGGGCAGTAAGTGTAGGACCCTTGGGGGTCTGGTTTTCAGTGAGATGACTCCAGCATCTGGAAGCACAGCGGTCAGCACCTGAATTAATTCTAGGCCGCAACCAGGTGCTGGAATAGAATTATCGAGATACTCCTGGACACGCACAGGTAAAATCTTGGATAGCTTGAGCCTTGAAGAGAAACGCTCTTACATTTAATTTGGGGTGTGTTGGTCAGCTTTGTCTTTTGTTCTGAGGGGAAGGGGCTGAGGGCTTGCCACAAGGACATGGAAGGCCAGTTCTGTTGCAGGATGGGAGAGACTTCCTACGTGGGGCATCCTGTCCTTCACTGACTGAGAACCTTCCATGGACCCGGCATCGAGCTGAGCAGTGGAGACCCGCGGTCTCAGTTCTCCCAATGACCGTTACAACAACCGTCCGAGGCAGTAAGACTCCTCATTTCCAGTTCACATTTTGGGGGACATGAAAAGGGAGGCCAAGGTGCCTGAGGCGAGCCCCCAGTTTCTTGGCTTGGGCTCCATGTCCTAACCACTGTGCCATGCTACCCTGAGGAGCCAGCAGAAAGCTGAAGAATATTCTTTGGTCCATTTTAGCAGTCAAGTCATTGAGTTTCCAGATTCCCTGAGTGGGGTCATTTTCTGCAAATAACCCTGTTAATGCATTTGACAGACCTTTGAAATTTACTGGCAACAGAGTCGCCTGCTTTCCCACCCAGCCTGGCCTCTTCTCTGGAAGAAGGCCCTTTTCATGTAGCTTGTTCCGCTGTAACACCCACCTCTGCTCCCATTTAATAGATAAGGTAACTGGGGCCCAGAAAGGGCAGGTGGTGTGCCTGAGCTCACACAGCCAGGGAGCACCACAGCCAGGATTTGAACTTGGGTGGGCAAAACTCGAGAGCAGAGCACTCTCCCGCTGCCGCACTGCTCCTCTCCTCTTCTTATTAGGAACACAATGTAATTAACTGCTCTGGGCTTGCCATGATTCAAAATACACTTGACACCGCAGTCTCCCCAAGACATCATCCATAATGGAGCAGAGACAGGAAAGTGCCCTCACAGCAGGTGTGAGATCCTGCCAGCCCGACTCCACCATCACCATCATGTGCTCTGTATCTCGATTATCTCCCCCATAAGACATATTTACAGCAATATTAAAAGGGAGATGAAGGGATATATTATCTTCCTTCCGTAGAACATATATTACACGCCCCTGCCCGTCACAGCCCAGACGATGCCAGACAAGGCAGGCCGCGGCACGGTGGTAGGAGGGAAGTCATTCTATCAGCTTCAAACGGGCCAGCTACAGCCCTGCTCATCTGACAGTGCTCCACAGTTTATAAAGCACTTTATCGTACATTTGCGTGTCTGCGTCTTATAACACCTGCTGTGATGGGACAGACAGCACGACCACCACTCACTTCTCACCGATGAAAACACTGAGCCTCAGACGAGTGAAGTGATCTGCCCCAGGTCACTCCCTCTAGGACCAGTGGAGGCAAGACTTGACCCCGGATCCTCCGACTGCATACTTCCTGAGATCCTTATATTACAGATGTCTCTTGATATGCACTCATTCATTGGTTCATTGAACATATACCGAGTGAGCACCCGCCTCAAGCCAGGCACTGGTGAGGAGCCAGGAGGAAATAATGATGGATACCACCTAGTCTCCCGGCTCTCACAGAGACCAGGGCAGGGGTCTCCCCCAGGATGATTTTGCCCCAGGGAACACTGGGCAAAGTCTGGAGACATTTTGGGTTGTCATAACCGGGAGCTTGCTACTGGTGTCTAGGGAGTAGAGGCCAGCGATGCTGTTACGCCTCCTACAATGCACAGGACGGCCCCCGTAGCACAGCATTTTGGAATTATCTATCCCCAAAATGTCAACAGTGCTGAAATTGGCCTAGAGTATGTTGAAAAAGACAGAATTAGTCAAATTATCCCACTAATGGGGATATGGTTACAAACAGAGAGACAAGAAATATACAAGCAGTGGCAGCCAATGCTATCATAGCACTCACGTGCCAGGCTCTGCTCCAAGTGCCTTTTACCTCTCTTAACTCATTTAGTCCTTAAAACACCCCTGTGGGATTGGTGTTGTTATCCCCTCCCTTCGTAGAGGAAGAAACTGAGGCTCAGAGAAATTAAGTACCTTGCCCAGAGTTACACAGCCAGTAGGGGTGGGACTGGAACTGGAACCCAGGCCGGCTGACACCAGCTCTATGCCTTTGGCCGTGACACAGCACTGCCTTCTTATAAGACAAGGAAACTTGCTGTGGTTTGGGGTTAAGGAAAGCTTTGTGGGGAAAGGGATACATGACATGAGGTTTAAGGAACCCTAGGGCATGGGGGGAAGGGGAGAGCATTCCAGTCAGAGGGAACAGCGCGTGCAAAAGCTTCACGGCAAGTCGGGAAACCGACTGCAAGTGCCTGTGGTCGGGGAGCAGAGTGCTGGGGTATGGCTGACGCTGGAGGGTCCAGCAGGGCCACACACTGGATTTGCAGGGACGGCGGGTTCTGAGCAGAGCGGTGGCGGGGTCCGACTTGGACTTTGAAGGCCCACTCTGGCTGCTGTGTGCAGAGACGGCTGAGGGGGGCCCGAGTAGAGGAGGGACCTGGTGGGAGGAAATTGCAGTGCTGAGGGACCAGGCTGGCGGTGGTGGGACACAGAGAAGCAGACAGATGTGAGAACTATCCAGGAGGCAAACCGTCTGGATGTGGTGATGGCTTGGGCATTGGCACAGGGGGACGGGTATGCGTTGCTCATCACGGGGTTCCTGACCTTCTCCTGAATTCACCCAAAGGTTGCCTGTGGTGAAAACCCTCCTTAAACCTGGAGGCCATGTCCCTGCTCGTGGTCCCAGCCACAGAGCACAGGAGCAATCGGACGCTGCCGCTTTGCTCCGCTGACAGCCCTCTGTTTGTGCTCTCAGACGCCTCTAACTCACAGATAATTAATGTCAGCCGGCTGTCACCGCACCCCGGCTAATCACAGTGCGTGGGGGTAGGCGCACTGGTCGATGAGCAGCCCAGGGATCTGTCAGACCCAGGAAAGGGCGCGTCACTTGCCCGGTCGCTGGAGAGTGCCGTGAATTTTAGCACACGCCTGTCTGCTTTGGAGGCGCTGACAGTCTCCATCCCGGGGGGGAGGCAGACGCCCAAGGTCACGTCTGCGGGTCGGGGGACCCAGGCTGCACAGGAGAGGGAAGGAATAGGAGCAGGTTTTGCTCCCGACAGGTGTGGACACAGCCCTTCCCCTTTCCCATGCGCAAGCCACAACTGCTGCAGATCCTGTTTCAGACTCAGTGCTGTGCTCAAAATTCAGATAATGCAGTGCGTCCGCACAGGACCCAAGTGCGTTTGGCAGCCACACTGAAACACTTGTCGCTCCCCAAACGTGTCAGTCTTTGCCATGTCTCCTTGCCTTCGTCTGTGCAATTCCTTCTGCTCAGGTGCAGCATCCTCCTCCCCAATAACCCACACCCACTGGCACACGATCCACGAGGTGAAACTCAATGTTCAACACCCCTTTCCCAAGGCGCGGGTGCCTGGCCTCTACGTTCCAACAGCACCTCGTATAAACCCCTTGGACATTGGCTCATTCATTCATTCACCAGATCAGCGCTGTGCTCCCATTGAGTGCCGGCTCTGGGCAAGGACTGCCGCCATTAACAGGCAGACATGGTCTGTCCCGGAGCACGCAGTCTGCAGGGCAAGGCGGCATGAAGGACAAAGAACGGAGCAGCGTGTCGATTAATTACAGTGTCAGTTCTCCTTTCAGTGTTACGTTTTTGTGGTCTGTTTCCATTTCTATGACCCTGACCCCGTGGGAATCTCTCGGAGGTCAGGGAGTGTCTGATATACAGCTTGGTTTTCAGTGCCCAGCGCAGTGCAGTCACAGTGAATATTTAACGGAAGGAAGAGTGCATGGAGTAACGAGAGCTGGATTCACACATCGAGGTGGTTAATACTTCTTCACCTGCAGAACCATCTGCGCCCCCAGCCACGCAGGGTAAGCTGTGAATTCACCAACCAACACGGTTGCGTCGAAGGAATATTCAGATGCATCAGATCCAGCCTGGGCCAAGGGGAGGGTCCCTCCTTTGGAGGCCTAGTGGCCCAGGCAAACCCCCAGAGACGGCGGGTTAAGCATCTCTCGTGATGCGCGTAGCACTGTGCCAGGGCAGGAGGGCTTGGGGCTTCCCTCTGAAGGTGGATGCCAGGCTGAGCCCGGGGGTAGGAGGCAGGGTGCAGGCAGCAGAGACCCTCCACCTGATCTGGGGAGCTCCAGGGAGCATCAGCTTGCCTACAGTGTGTGAAAGGAAACTAGAGGGGAAGAGGCAGTGAGGGAGTGAGCTCCCCATCTGGGAAAGTATTCAAAGAGATTGTAGGAGATCCCTTGCCTGGGATGCTACATTCCCAGTTGGAACAGGCAACTGAAAGTGCCATTGGGGTGGAATAGGTGTAATAAACAGTAGGCCTCTGTCACAGGTCTCATGTGGAAGGCGACCTGGGGTGTAGTTAGGAACCCTCGGCATAGAATCAGACAGCCCTCTGATTAGGTCCTGGCTTTGCCCTCTTAATATCTGTGCAATAGTGAGAATGTCATGGGACATCTTTGGTCCTTAGCTTTCCCCTTTGTAAAATGGAGGAAATGACACACGTGACAACACCTTCGAAGTACTGGGTATGGGTATGACAAACAGGAGCTACACACATGCTCACTTGGAGTCCCCAGTAGGGGACTGCTGCAGGGCTGAGGTCTGGCTTCTGGGCTCTTCCAGCCCTGGGGTGCTTTGTGTTGCTGGGGTCCTGGTTATGAGCAAGAGTGATTTCTACTTGCCTGTCTGCTTCACTTGTTCCTGCCCCCTCTGGCAGAAGGCTTCTCATTTGTTTGCTCCCTCTTTAAGTCATTCAACAAACCTCTGAGAACTATCTTCTTGTTGGCTTCTAGTCTAGGGCTGGCACTGCAGAAATGTGATATAGAGCAAACAGGGTCCCTGTCCTCAAGAATGTTCAGCCTGGGGTTGGAGACAGAAATGTTCAGGTGATTGGCACATAGTGTGGCAACTGCCACCGCAAATACAATCACAATACTACAGCTAACACCGATTCTCATTACACATGAGTTACCTTATTGAATCTTTGCCACACCCCCTGGGGGGCGGAGTTGGATCTCAGAGGGGTTAGTTCACATTTCCAAGGTCACAGAGCCTGCATCAGTCAGGTCTGCCTGAAACCAACGTCCATGCTCTGAGCCACTATGATACTATGTTATGCAGTCTCCTTGTGGCTCCTCATTCACTCATTCTTGTGTTCATTCAACATATATTAGTGAGCGGCTAGCATGTGTTGGGCACCGTGCTGGGGTCTGGGGTCTGGGGCTGCAAAAGAGAACAAAGCATCCACAGTCTTGCACACAGAGCTCACATTCTGACCGGAGTGCTTCGGAACACAGAGAAGCTGTTGGGTGATGTACTCACAGAGGACATGACATGTGAATTGGGTTCTAAAGCATGTGCAGGAGTTTTCCTGGCAAAATATGGAAGGATGTGTGTGGGCGTGAGGTCGAGCAAATCATCCAGGAAGTGGGATGAGCAGGAGCAAAGGCCTGGAAATGTGGTCCTGGAATGATGAGAATTCGTCCCTTCCTCCCTCTCTCCCCCTCCCCTCCTCCTCTCCTGCCCTCTCCCCCGCCTGCCTTCCCTATCATTTCCGAATGGGTGATACATTCACATAGTTCGAAAATCTAAGGCAAAAAAAGGTGCTTGGTGAATATCTCCCTCCCTCTGCACCCCATCGCCCAGCCGTCCACGTCCCACCCTCCTCCCTGCCCCCGCAGGCCGCCACTTCTCCTGTCTCCTAGGCACCCTTCTGGACTTGCTGTGTGCAAATTGCAGGCGCATGTGCACGCACTTTCTTCTCTCTCCACTTGCATTTCAGAGAGTGCATACCACGTCTATTGTTCTGGAGAAAGAGAAGAATTCAGTGCAGCTGAAGCGCAGATTTGGGGCCCCTGGGCAGCAGGGGATAGTGGGTTGAGATTAGGCTGTGAAGGGCCTGGAATGCCACCCCAAAGACCTTTTGAGTGCGGGCATATTTTGGGCCATTTTTCTCCAAGTCATGACACTTTGAAGGAAACTGCAAACCCAGCCAGAGTCATGAGGAGCTGTCTGATTGACTTCACTAAAAACAAAACAGCCACCACAGGCTGCCCCCGTCCCCCACCAAAAATTAAGAAAAATGGAACTTGAGGCGAAGGGAAGCACCAAGAATTTGTATCGTATGGGGAGCTAGCTGCCTCTCTTGTTTTCTCCTTAATTTATTTTCTGGAAAACATTCACTGACTCGCAGAACAGCTCCCCTCCCTTTGTCAGCAACCAGCCCTGGGAACCAAATTACTGGCTAAAAATAATGTATTTTTATTAAAAATCACTTTCAGTTGGTGCACATTTCTAAGACAGATTCACATATGGATAACCATCCAGTATTGCTTGCTATAGATAAGTGATGAATTATTTTAATCAGAAATGGATTTAACAGCACTGCAAAAATAAATCTGGGAGATTTTTCACAATCTGGTTGCCTTTTCTGATTCTTCATATTCATATTTAGTATTCAGCGAAGACTGATAGTGACCATTAGACACTTGATCAAACTTCCCTGAAGCGGATTCCTCCCACCCGTTATAAGGACTGACATCCTCTCCCATCCTTCAGGGGGCTGTCTCCAGCCTCTCGGTGCAGAATTAGATGGGAAAGAATGTACGCGAGACTTTCTTCCCAAACCCCAGTAGGCATCTCTGTCTGTGTGGCAGAGCAGGGCAAGTCCGTATTTGCTTAATCATCATCCAGCAACTGTGGATTTGGTGCCTACTGTGTGCCAGGCCCTGCATCCAGGAGATAGTGCCCACTGAGTCAGAAAGGGCTCCGCCCTGCCCTGGCTCCCTGCGGATTTGACTTGAAGCGAGAAGGACCCCAGCAGCCTCTTCCTGTTAACTGCCTGGGAACTGAGCCTCGTGTCACTTCATCCTAGAATGAAGCCCCTCTGTAGCATCTGGAAGCAGAAGTGGCAGGTCCAGGAAGATGGGGAGAGCCGATCATCAAGAAACTGTATATCCATTAGGGGTCTTTGAGTATAAGTAACAGACACAGATTCAGGCTGACTCAAGGCGCAGGTCGTGGTGCAGAGACGCGACAGTAAATGTCACTGAGCAGCTGACGGTGTAATACGGAAGTCTCAGTGGATTCTGGTATGTCGCTAATGCTTCTCCAACTTTTGCTCATCCCTCTAACTAACAGAGAGCGAATTTCAGGCTCACAGCTGTTATCTGGCGATGAGATTCAGCCATAAAAACAATAGTTTTCATCATATTTGTCTCAATGGCCACTTTTTGCTGGTGGCGAGTAATACTAGTTTTTCATTTACAGTAGTGATCTCAAGTGTCTTTAAAAAATATATTTATTTGACATAATGAATGAGTCGAATTAAAGAGAGCATATTAAGTTGATAATAGAGCAGGGAGTAAAAGAATGGCAAAAACCATGAAGATGGTTTTCAATTGAGTAAATAGATCTTATTCACATTGGTTTCTGGGGCAAGGAGGGGATTGAAGGGTTAGGCAAGAAAGGAAACATTCCATAGGAATCTATTTTGTTCTAAGGATTTCAGGTATCTTACATAAATTAATTAAACTCCAGCTTCAGCTTATCAACAAATGAGGTCAATATCCCCTCTTATACTCCTCCAAGTCACTAATGAAAAGGTTGCCTGGGACCGGACCAACGGCAGAGCCCTGGGACACCCCACTACAGACCTCCCAGCTCGATGCCAATCCATCATTAGCACCCTTGGCCACGAGGGTGTGACTTATTATGGCTTCTCCTCATTCTAGGGGGCTCATGGGGAGGTAGGGTCTTCTTTGCAGGGGTCTGGCTGCCTCTGGAATCCAGAGGACTCGATAGGCTTCCACACCATCTTTTGTCAGCTTTTGTTGATCAAGACATCGCTTTGGCTTGATGGGGCTGACATTAGCAGCTGGGATTAATATGGTTTTTTCCCCTTCCATTTATTTGGAGAATCTCATTAAGGCAGGTTTCCTTCAGGAAATTGATGCTTTAATATTCTGCGTTGTCAGCTGAGGGCCTGAATTTTATTTCTTGAATAACATTTAATTAAACGTGCAGGCTCCCTTTCCTCGATGCATCAGTGATCGCAGCGCTGGGCCCACCTCCACCGCTCTTTGGAAAATCAGCAGAAAGCCAAGTTGGGGCCAAAGTCCTGCCCAACAATAAAGTTTATGGTCTGTGCCTGTGCTGGAATTGGTGCCCAGGGTTCTGCTGACACAGGCCATTTCAGGTGCCTTGAGCAAGGCACAACTGCTTTGCAAATGCTGCATCCTGGGCCTTAACCTGCATTTTGTCCAAGGCTCTCCCAGAGGAGGCTCTCCCAGAGCAGGAGTTGACAAACCAGGACCTGCAGGCCAAATCAGGCCCTCGGCCCATTTTTGTGAATAAAGCTTTATTGGAACCTGGCCACGCACACCTGACTGTGTGTTGCCTATGGCTGCGTTGATGACGTAAGAGCAGAATCCCAGACCCTGTGGCAGGGAAGGAAGGGAGGACCGCAGCATCCTCTGGCCAACCCGGGCTTGTCTGAGGCTGAGTGCTCGCTCTGTGTCGAGCCCTCTATACACTCCATCTCCTTTCAAGCCTTCCTTCAAAAAATGGTTATTAAGCACCTCCTATAACATAGTTCTAGATGCCGAGGATGAAATACTGACCAAGATAGGGGCGGCCCCAGCTTTATCTGCCAAAGGAGAAAGAAAGCCAGTAACCAAGTGCCCACATAAATGTATAAGTGAGAGAGTTTCAGATAGCTACATAGATCCTGGAGAAAATAGATCAGTGTGATAAAGCACGATGGTGTGTTTGTGTGAGAGTGTTCGATAAGATGGTCAGGGAGGGCTTCTCTGAGGAGGTGACATTTGAGCTAAGATGGGAATGATGAGTAGGAGCCAGATGGAGAAAGATCCACAGGGAGAGCGGAGAGCGTCCCTGGCAGGGGCACCAGCTAGTGCAAAGTGCTGGTGGGAATGGGGAACGGAAGGAGGGAGCGAGGGAGCCCCGTGGAGAGTGGGGGCGGGGGTCGGGGGCGTGGGGCGGGGCTGTGTAGGCTGTGCTGTAGTGCTTGGACTTTATAGGAAGTATGATGGCAAGCCTGTGGATACTGACCTAATTTACTTTTAAAAGTTCACCTTACTTTCCGGGAAGTGAAGGACCTATATAATGAAAATTACAAGGCCTTTCTGAGAGAATTGGATGATGACATAAGGAGATGGAAAGACATTCCATGTACATGGATTGGAAGAATAAACATAGTTAAAATGTCCATTCTACCTAAAGCAATCTACAGATTCAACGCCATCCCAATCAGAATCCCAATGACATTCTTTACAGAATTAGAACAAAGAATCCTAAAATTCATATGGGGCAACAAAAGACCCCGAATTTCTAAAGCAATCCTGAGAAAAAAAGAACACAGCTGGAGGCATCACAATCCCTGACTTCAAAACATACTGCAAAGCTACAGTAATCAAAACAGCATGGTACTGGTACAAAAACAGGTGCACAGATCAATGGAACAGAATTGAAAGCCCAGAAATAAAACCACACATCTATGGACAGCTTATCTTTGACAAAGGAGCTGAGGGCATACAATGGAAAAAAGAAAGTCTTTTCAACAAATGGTGCTGGGAAAACTGGAAAGCCACATGTAAAAGAATGAAAATTGACCATTCTTTTTCACCATTCACCAAAATAAACTCAAAATGGATTAAAGACCTAAAGGTGAGACCTGAAACCATAAGGCTTCTGGAAGAAAACGTAGGCAGTACACTCTTTGACATCAGTATTAAAAGGATCTTTTCGGACACCATGCCTTCTCAGAGAAGGGAAACAATAGAAAGAATAAACAAATGGGACTTCATCAGATTAAAGAGCTTCTTCAAGGCAAATGAAAACAGGATTGAAACAAAAAAACAACCCACTAACTGGGAAAAAATATTTGCAAGTCATATATCTGAAAAAAGGCTTAATATCCTTAATATATAAAGAACTCTCGCAACTCAACCACAAAACATCAAACAACCCAATCAAAAAATGGGCTGGAGACATGAACAGACATTTCTCCAAAGAAGATATACTGATGGCCAATAGGCACATGAAAAGATGCTCATCATCGCTGATCATCAGGGAAATGCAAATCAAAACTACACTAAGATATCACCTTACACCCGTTAGAATGACAAAAATATCTAAAACTAACAGCAACAAATGTTGGAGAGGTTGCGGAGAAAAAGGAACCCTCATACACTGCTGGTGGGAATGCAAACTGGTGCAGCCACTATGGAAAACAGTATGGAGATTCCTCAAAAAACTAAAAATAGAACTACCATATGATCCAGCCATCCCACTACTGGGTATTTATCCAAAGAGCCTGAAGTCAGCAATCCCAAAAGTCCTGTGCACCCCAATGTTTATTGCAGCACTGTTTACAATAGCCAAGACGTGGAAGCAACCTAAGTGCCCATCAACAGACGAATGGATAAAGAAGATGTGGTACATATATACAATGGAATACTACTCAGCTGCAAAACAGAACAAAATCATTCCATTTGCAATAACATGGATGGACCTTGAGAGAATTATGTTAAGTGAAATAAGCCAGCGAGAGAAAGATAATCTGTGTATGACTCCACTCATATGAGGAATTTAAAACTATGGACCAAGAACAGTTTAGTGGATACCAGGGGAAAGGTGGGGTGGGGGGTGGGCACAAAGGGTGAAGTGGTGCACCTACAACACGACTGACAAACATTAATGTACAATTGAAATTTCACAAGATTGTAACCTATCAATAACTCAATAAAAAAAAAAAAAGAAAAAGTTCACCTTACTTTCCGCCACAGAATAGTGAGATTGGTATTTTTATTATAATACCCTTTCTATGCTTTTTTTTTTCCAGTTAAAAATGCTCCTTTTGTTTTCCCACACATAAACACGCTCAGAGTGTCAGAAATGCGAGGGCACTTGCCCAGGGTCAGCCAGTTAGCAATGGCAGAGCTGGGGTTTGGGCCCAGCTCTGTCTGACACAAGGGCCCAGCTCTGAGCCCCTCTGGACGGCCCGGGTCTGGCAGGAGAGGATGGGGCATGGGCCCTGCTGGTTTCTGGAGGCTTGTGGACTCACGGATGTCTCACTTGATTCTGAGTCAGGGTGGAGCGAGCCTGTCGGCCCTATTCCTGGGAGGACCCCTCTGAGCAGTCAAGGGGTCTCTGAACCTCAGTTTCTTAAAGCTGTAAAATGGGTGGATAACAGCTCCCACCTGGAAGAGGATGACATGGGGTAATGTACCTAAAGAGTCTGAGGCGTACAGGATTTTAGGAAACCTCCATGTCATCCTTCCTCCCTGCCCTGACGGTGGAAAGAGGAGGAAGAGGAAGCCCAGGACAACAGCGAGTCCCCAAAGTGCCTGCACGCGCTGCGGGGCAGGAGGCCTTTGGCGGGGCTGCCCGGTTTGTTAGGGAAGCACCAGCTCCCCATCCACGGGCAGCGGGTGGAGAGCGCGCTGGGTGGGACTGAGGAAGAGGAGAAGGAGGTCTGTCACCTGCTTCTCAGACAGGAAGACCGGACGCAGGGCCTGTCCTAGCCCAGCACTTGCTCAGGGCTGCGGTCTCCCATCTCAGGCTCTCCCACCAAGCTTCGGTTTTAGGTCTGTGAGAGCAGGACGAGACCTCCCCCAGGGCTCTGGCTCTCCCTTTGGGTGCGTGCACGTCGCAGAGAACGAACTCATCCTCGAAGGCGGTGGTTTCCCCTGTCCTGGCGTACATGCGCCCGTGGGAATCGCCCCGGGGCCCTTAGGCATCCTTGATGAAGCTCGAGGCCCGGGCCTCATCACAGCAGGTGAATCAGAGCCTCTGGGCATGAGGCTCGGGCAATAATATCTTTATAAAGCTCCCCAGGTTCTTCCAACATGCATGGTCAAAGTAGCCGTCTTCACTGCAAAATTGGGACAGGAATGATAAAGATGAGAGGCTCTGTGGGCCAGAAATTTCCATGACTTCTCCCCTTCCTTCTTTCCTTCCTTCCTTCCTGCCTCAACCCTCCTTTCATTCCTTTTTAGTCACTCACAATATTTATTGAGCACATACTATAATGTCCAATACTGTGACAAATGCTGACAATACAGCTGAGAGCAAGACAGGCAAAGCTTCGACCTCATAACTTATAGTTTGGAGGAGAAAGGAAACAGAGACGAATTGCATTGTCACCCTGTAAACATATAGTTAAGAACTGCGGTAGTCAAGAAGTTCTGGGAGCCGTGAGAATGTCCCGCGGGAGACCCGACTAAAGCAGGGGCTGAGGGGGTGGGTTTCCCTGAGGAAATGATGCTGAGGATGAGTCCAAAGGATGCGAAGGTGTCAACGAGGCGCTTTTTGACTCTGTTGCACTGGGGTTTCTACCTGGTGGCTGGGACCTCTGGGCAAGAAAATCTTCAATGGTAAGTTTCTAATGAATCAGAAACCCCTAGACACCATGACGGAAAGGATATTTTGTAATTTATCTTTCCTTTATTTCTTGTAGTTATAATGCTTAGCTGTCACCCTGCCTCTGTGTGTGTGTGTGTGTGTGTGTGTTAGGATGGGGTCAGCAGGAATGAGGGTGGTTTTGGAAAAAATAATGCAGATGGCTATGCCTGACATTTGTCCCCAGGGGCTGACTTAGGAGCGAGGGTTGTGGGGAGGGGTGCTTCCCCCCACTTTGTTGGGGCGGAGAGTGAGGGACCCCTGTGACTTCCAAGCCCAGCCTTCCTTTTCCGTCTATGGACTGTTGACGGACAGGTTTTCCTTTACTCTATTTATAGAGGCATTTCATATCCTTACGTCAGAAAAGCAAGCAAGTGTAATGCTGAAACTAAGAGGATCTGTCACTAAAAGACCTTCAACCACCGCATAATTCTCCTTCCCCATCACGGATATGCAGTTTTTTTCTCAGTAGAAAATGGAGGTTTTAGGTTTTTTTTATTTAGCTCACAGTCAGAGCTTATTAACCTCATGCACAACATGGGCACTATTATAATGTGGTCTTAAGAGAATTTCGGGCAATATTTTAATGATTTTTTCCCCAAGAGTCTCCCAGGTGAAGGGGAAACAGGATAGAAGAGCATTCTAGGTGATCTGAACAGCACTGCAAAGGCCCTGGGGCAGGAGGAGTCACGGCACATTTACAGAGGAGAAAGGAAGCCAGAATGGTTGGAGCTCTGGGAGCGAAGGTGAGACGGTACAGCCTGAAGTTAGAGAGTGAAGTAGAAGCCAGGCCATATGTGGCCATGGTAAACTATCTGGGTCTTGTCCTTGAGGCTGTTGAGCAGAGGGAGAAGATCACGTCATTTTATGAAGCTCACCTAGGCTGTGGGAGGGAGGGTCCCTTGATGGGGGCCAGAATGAATGGGCGCAGTTGAAGAGACTGCTCATCGCAGCTGCACTGACCCACTGTGTGAAGGCGCTTCCCTCCTATTGATGCTGAGCCCCTCTCCCCGCCCCTTCCCACCTTCTCAGGGGTCCCTCACCATCTCCTCCTTTCTCGCTTCTGCATCTTTAGTCTCTCCTGGGCCCCACTTCATTGCCTGTAAACATTGCCAAAGCACTTAGGAGGAAAATGAAGAATGGCTGCACACGTTACGGTACATCCACACCGTGGTTTCCTACGGAGCCTTTACGAAGAGCAAGCGCCATATCAGGTGACTTGGAGGGACTTCCCTGAAGCACTGTTGAGTGTCAAAAGGCAGGAAAGTAGAATGTGATCCCACATTTATAAAAAAACCATGTCCCCCCCAGACCACGTGTATAAACGCATGTGCAGGGAGACACGGAGGCGTATGTGCACACACACACACTCTCTTGCAAGAGCGACTGTCACAAGGTTGAGTAGCCAGCCGGGGTCCTGGGGGAGTGGCTAGGGTGGAGGGCAGGGGGAATCGAGGAGGCTTGAAGAAGCAGCTACTTACCAACAGGCCTGGAGCTCTTTCAACATTCACCGACCAGTACAGCCCTGCGGGGGGCGGCTGCATGTCTGGGTAGGAATGCACGAGCATGAAGGAACTTAGGCACGGATGCACCGGAGGCTGTTGACACGGGTTGTCTGGCATGGGGGTATGACGCAGGGGAGGAAAAAGAGACCATAAATAAAGCATGCATATGACCGCATTGAGGCATTTCTGTGACATAACGTCAAATAGATTTATGTGAAAAGAAAGTAAATCCAAAGACTATACAAAGAAGCACTGGCCCTCCTCCAGCTCCTCCCCTGTTTTGCCTGGACCTTGAAAGAATGGCTGCTCTCACCGTCTCTACATCTCCACCTTCTCACCTCCTCACTCCTCAACCAAGACCCCTGGTCCCACCTTCCAGGAAGACTGCGCTTGCCAAGGTCACCCATGCGCTCCCTCCCAAGTGGCTGAATCCGGCGGGTGCTTTTATGCTCTTGTCCTAGTGGACTGCGAGGTCAGCATTTGACATCGCTGACCCTCCTTGCGTCTCGTTAGCTTCCGAGCTCTGCCCTGGACTGACTGTGCAACCACCAACCAGGACTTCCCTCGCTGGCCCCTGGCTTCCTCGCTGGCAAGATGACTGGGTTGGATGGTGCGTTCTCCCTTGATTTGCAAACCAGGATGCTGTGTGGGTCGCCCCCTCCACCTGATTGTCCCTTCCCAGGGCTTTGCTGGGTCTTCTCAGGGCCAGTCTCCAACAGCGGTCTTTCATGTAGTTCTGATCATCAGTTGCTTCTCTCCCTGCTCTGCCTGTTTTTGCTGTGCAGCATTCCGGCTTGAGCTTCTCCTGGTCTCTTCATAGGTCCCTCATATCTTTCTTCAGCCAAGAAAAGTCTCATCACACCTGTTCCTCGAGCATTTCTTCTCATCTGAGTTGCATGGAAATTGCTGCCTTCAACTCATCCACTGTTGAATTCCCCATCTCCCCACCCCACAATGTGCTCCCCCTCCTGTGTCACTCTCTTCCTGACGGCCGCCTCCACCACTCACCCAGGAATAAATGGGTGTCATCAGAGACCCTTGCCTCTGTCAGTGGCTCACTGGGCCCTGAGTTCTAATTCTTCACCTTAGCTCAGGTGCCGCACCAGACTCCTCCCTGGTCTTGCTGCCGCTAGTGTTATTTCCTTCCGATGCGCTTTCCTCATTGCTGCTACCGGGAGCTTTTTGAAAAGCAAATCTGACCAGGTCCTTCCCCTCTCTAAAACCTTCACTGGCTCCCCATTGCCCTTTTCCTGAAGTCTTTTTATCACCTGATCATGCCTGCCTTTTCAGTGTCTCCTCCTGTTGTTCAGGTGTGAACACGATGCCCTGGCTGCACGAACCGTCAGCAGTTCTCAGAATGGGGACTGCTCTTTCTCCCTGCCACTCCTCTGCTCACATCCTCCTCTATCTCAGCTTGTCTTCCCTGCACACCGTCTGCCACTCAGACACCTACTCCTTCTTCGAGATTCGGCTAGAGCATTTCCCACTCTAGCGAGCCCTCCCCGACCCCACTAACCTTGTCTTGTGCCTCTGCTGACCTGTATCCCAGCAGCCCCTTTCTTCTACTCCAGCTGGCCAGGAGGGAGTGTGGGAAACCCTGGTTCTGCCTAATAGTCACCTGCTTCTCGGGACACAGGCTCCCTGGGAGCGTGTGAAGATGGGGCCAGAATCAGACAGACACCCTTCCAGACCACAGCACTGCAGCTCTGGGGAGCCCCATTCCAAGACAAACACAGAGAAAGACAGCCCAGGAATCTAGAACACGTGCCGCCTCTAAGCGAGGAGGCAGCACCACCACTAGTTTGCTGTGTGGCCTCAGGCCTATTACTTAACTTCTCTGGCCCATCTATACAGTGAGGGAGGTGGGCAGCGCGTGCTCAGAGGTCCGTTCTGTGTTTCTGACTTTACGCTCTGGGGAGCGACAGCAGGTTAGCATAGTGCTTAGTCACTTGGCCTGTAGGCGAACAGGAGTCAATCAAGCAAACGGCAGCATGGTTAGCTGTTAGCTCCTTCAGGATCTGCCTCAGCTTTGGATGGAAGGTCTCGTTTCTGGGGCAGCTCCTAGCCCTGAGTGAGGCAATGGGACCAGGGCCTGGCAGTTTCCACCCAACGTGGGATGCCTCTGCTGGGCAACCTTTGCTCGGGAGCCCCTGCTGGCTGGCAGATCCCTGTGAGGCCCACGCAGCCTCCTGAAGGCTCTGCCCGCTTCCGCCCCTTGCCTTTCACAGGTGTTAGTGCCGATAAACGCTCCCACCCGGATGGGTCTCAGCGTGGCTTCTTGGAGACCCCAGTCGGCCTCACTCTGCTGCTTCTCAGCTTCCTGACCTGCGCCACCTGGCCTCCGGCTACTCATCTCTAAGGGGGCCAATCACGCCTGTCTCACGGGCCCAGTGAGGATTCAGGAAATAATGCTTGTAGACTATCGAGCACAGCCTCTGGCACCGGGACAGCATGACGTGTGTGGTCTTTGTAACAGTCCATGAAACATTTTATTAAAATGACAGCTTAACTGTATCTCGAGAAATCGGAGAAGCCTGTGTTGCAGTCCTGGCTGAGCTGTCTCTCCACCGGGTTTTGCGCAGCCGCCTGCCTCGCCCGAAGTCTTCCTCTGGGTCTGCGGTGCAGGGCAGGGGCCTCCAGCCACAGCAGAGCCTGGCAGAGCGCAGGGGCCCCGCAGGCGGGGGGGGGGCGCCGGGGGGGGGGGGTGGCCGGCTGAGAGCCAGCTCGGGTTGATCTATGAGGCCGTTCCCAGGAGGGATGGCGTCAATTCGGCCCTGAAGTGTGGCCCGAGCCGCACTACCGATCCGTCTCCCGGGCTGTCAAACATTTCACAGGCGCCTGCCTGGGCCGCGCGACACTTTATGAGCTGCGTCTCCGCCTCGCGGGCCTGTCGCTCCGGCATCTGGAGCGGCGTCGTACCGCTCGGGGCCTGCAGTGTGTCTGTCTGGGTCCGCAGGGCTGAGCAAGGAGGAGGAGACAGCGGGGATGAAGACAACTTCGGGAAAAGGGGGTGGGGGAGACACAGAGGGAGCACCGTGCCCCGAGATTTCCAGCCCCCGCCCCGGGCCTGGCTGGCTTCTGGTCACACGTCGGAGGGCAGCCCACCCGTCACCTCGGTAAGGCTGCCCTGGTCCCCCTGTTTCCTCTCCGGCACAGCGTCTGCTCTGTCCTTGAAGGCGGTTGTCGCCCTTGGTAAGAAGACACCCACGACGTCGTCTCCTTACTGCTTCCTGCTGCCTCGACCCCTCCCCTTGAACAGGCGCTGCGTCTGTCTCCTTGAGCAACGCAGCCCCGGGTCTCATGGCGCCGGGCACAGGGCACAGAGTAGGAAGCCGGCGCGTCTTTGTTGAATGATGGGATGGATGGATGGATGGATGGTGATCCAGCGGCCGTCCTGCGTGCATCTCAGAATGAACTTACGCTGCAGCAAGAGCGCGGGCCCCTCCTCCAGCCTCAGCGCAGCCCCCGCCTTGGGGGGGGGGGGGGGGGGCTCACACCGGTTCCACGGTGTGTGTCGTTCTGGGCCCCCCAACTTTTCTGTGGACTTTCCCCTTCTTGTGCCTCCTGTGCCCAGCTTGGCCTGACACAGACCCAGGCACACAGAAGCCTTCTGAAGGACTTGCTCCTTTTATTTCATAAGACCCTCCAGGAATCCATTCACATCGTGGGAGGAGAGCTCCAATAACACTGAGATGAAATTTTCTTCCAGCCTGAGGGGACAAGGGGATTAAAGTCAGATTTAATTTGATTTTAAACAAAGTACTGTGACATTTCTTGCACACCTGAACTGCTGGAGAAGAATTTCGTCCTGTTGTGTAATGTTTGCGGGCTGCCGAGCGGCAGTTGTGCCCGCTGTGTCTTGCACGGGGCGCCCAGCGCAGGGGGGCCCTGCCTCTGCCCAGAGGGAGCGTGAGCTCTGCCAGTTCCCGCACCATCAGCGTCTGTCTGTGCCTGTGGGCTGCGACCTGTAGGGGGCGCTCTTTTCTAATTCAGAAAACGCTGTCGGTTCTGGTCCCTGCCTTGGATGCGCAAAGACTTGGAGGCAGCGGCAAGGATAGAGGATGGATGCGCGCCAGGGGCCTGGGCAGCGCCCAGGGGAGACGGGACTGGGGCTGCGGTTAGATGGGTCTTAGCCTCCAAGATAGTTAGACGGTGAGAACAAAGGGAGCTTTCGCTTTGCTCTTCATGATCCCCTTGGTCCTTTGGCTTCAAAAGCACTAAAATCTTTCTATTTTAGTTTTTCATATTTTAGTTTTTTCAACAAAGCAGATGTACAGCATTGTCCTCAGATCTGCCGAGTGGCCCCCAGGAGGGGACACACCATCCATTTGTTCTTTCCTTCATTTGTTGCTTTAACAAACACTTGCCAAGCACCCACTCTATGCCAGCTGCTGTGGTGGGAGATGGGAGTACAAGCAAAGAAGTCAGACAAAAATGCCTGCTCTCGTGGAGCCAATACTCCAGTGGGGGAGCTAAGCAATAGACATAAAACGTAAGAACATTATATGATGTGATGAAAAGCGATGAGTGCCATGGAAAAAGCAGAGTCGAGTGCAGAGATTTACGAAAGTGGAAAGAAGGGCCAGTTGCAATTTAAGTGAGGTGGTTCTGAGGAGCTTCTTCAAAATGATGCTGGTGAGAGTGAGCCGTGGAGGAATCCGGGGTGAGATGCTTCCAGGCAGAGGGAGCAGCCGGTGCAAGTGTCCTGAGGCAGGAGAGCGTCTGGAACACACAATTTTCACAATACTTGTTACACTCACTATTATTTTCTCTTTTATGTATGATTCTCAAAGTGGGGAACATATTCTCCAGGGGAGAACACAGAAAGTTTCAGGATAAGCCGAGTTCACTCTGCTAGAGGTTCAATTTTATGAAACTTTTTTTTAATATTAAGAAGTAGACTGCAAAAGTTACACTAATTTAAAAGTGAAAACGTGGGGCTTGCAACAAATATCATGCTCATGTCCATAGCGGGCTTCAGTTTTCTCTCGAGAACTCCTATCTTAGGGGCGTTAGGTAGATTTTTTTCCTGCCACTTGGACTGCCCCCTGCCTGCTGCAGCCTGGGCTCAGACCTCTCACTCTAAAGGTCTCACGGTCTCAGGTTCATGCAGGTGGCAGGATGGTGAGAAAAGTGGACAAAGTGGGCAAAGTGGGCTGGGGTGTGGCACAACGGGGAATGGTGAGGAGTGCGGCAAACTGGAGCACACATGGCCCGTATAAGAAAAGCAGCTGCCCCTTACCCTATGAAGACATCAGGAACCAAATTCTCCAGGTCTCTTGATGTCAGAAAAATCAGACGTCTGGATTTTCATGTGAAAATTTTTGATTTTTAAATAATGACAACTATGTTAAAAATATCTGTAGGCAAAGTTTTGGGAAATGGGACCTGCAGAAACATCTGCAGAGACTCAGAGCAATGGCAACAGCCCTCCAACAATCCCGAGTGAGTAGTGGACCAAGGCCCAGTGACACGTACTCCACTGAGTCCTTGGGCAGGAGCCAGCCCGAGCAGGTAAGACTCCTTCGCATGGTTGGCCACCTTCAAGAGTGAGTGGCTTCATTCTGGATAGACTTGAGGGGAGGGCAGAGGAGGTGTCAGATGGAAAACCCCACTTCCTACTCAAGGATTGACCCTAGGGGTATATGTTAGAATTATGTCTACACCAGTCTTCACTTGTAGGAGTTAAACATATTTAATCTGAAAAAGGAAACCCACTGGCCCACTAAAATAAAACATTTAAGGGGTTCTCGATTCAGGTATGGCTGGATCCAGGTGCTCAAAAAAGTGCTCAGGAATTTGCCTCTATCCTTTGGCTCCGTTTTTCTGTGTGTTGACTGCCGTATCAAGGAAGATCTCACTGCAGAGTGCTAGGCTGGTTGTCTCAGTGGCAGGCCTATATCCTACCACCTTAGCAACCTCTCTAGAAATAGAATACATATTTTCTTGTAGCTCCAGCACAAGTCCCTGGTTTGGCTCTAATAGAGCTGGCTTGAGTCACATGCTTACATTAAGAGCCTGGCAATGAGTCTCCAGAGTGACAAGAACAGAGAGTGGGAGAGGGGTCCCCAAAGGAAAATGAAGATGGTATTTCCAGAAGATGTGAAGGGATGGATGTTGGGCAGGTAAAAACTACAGGGTTCTCGTTGGACTCAAACACTGGGCAAAAATTCTCAGCTTCTCAGCCAGCATCAACCAGCATCTGACACTCCTTTCTCCCCTTTCTTGTCTCCTCTGGCCATCCATCCTGGCGGCCTTTGGCAAGGAGACACGGGTGCTCCCATCTCGGCGGGAGTATTGATGGCCTGTCAGAGCCCTTCAGAGCCTTGACACTGGCATTTCATTTCACACGGCGTTTTGGAGCCTCCTGGACCGAAGCCTCTATCCCCAGGCTTCTGACCTGGTCCACCCCCTCTGCCTCCTGGCAACCACTCTCCTGTTCTCTTTTTTGCAAGAGATGAGCTGTCTCATGTTTGTTGACTCTCACCTGACTGGAGCATGCTGAGTTTTTATTCTTTCTACCTCTTCTCTGACCTATAATTCCATAATTCTCTTGTGAAGCTCTGAGAAAGGCTACCATTCTGCTTCCTCCCAGATGCTACCCCCTTATACTCCAGATGCCTCCTGCCCTGTCTGTGGGATGGCAGACCTTGCCCAAAGCTTGCAGGATGAGATCTAAGGCTCTCAGGGTTTGCACTTACAGGATGGGACCCCTTGATGCCAAACAGGCTGACTGGTGCAGACAGGGCTGAGCAGAAGGACAGAGGTCACCACCTGGAGGGAGACTCCTGGCCACAGCACAGGGAGGGGAGGCCTGGACAGAGCCCAGAGGACCCTCTGAGTGGGAGAAATGGATTTAGGGGAGGCCAAAGCAATGCTTTGTTCACAGGGCAGAATAATGAAAAAGAGCTTCATGGAGAGAGTGAGACAGAGACACAGAGAGAGAGAGGAGGAGGAGAGAGAGAGGGGGAGAGAGAGAGAGAGCGAGCACGAGGTTCGCAGAGGACCCCCTCAAGTCTTCGGCAGAATAATGACCAGCACTTGTAAGTCAGGAACCCACCCGAGATGCAGGAAAGAAGCCCTTGAGAGGATTAGAGGACCATCGCTGGGGCTCCCACAGGCTGGGAACAGCTCCTGCTCCCACCAGCCAGAGTAGGAGTCCCATAGTAATCACGGAGCATGGGATGGAGCGCTCAGAAGGAGCACTCAGTAGTCCTGCCTAAGAAAGTCTAACAGCAAAGCTTCAAAGAGTCAAACTGTTTTCAAGTAACTTTACTGCATCCCAGAACAAAGCTCAAGAATATTTCTAGGAATACAAAAATATCCAGTGCCCAAGAAGGTAACATTCACACAGGTCTGGTATTCAACAAAAAATCACTAGGAATGCAAAGAAGTAGGAAAATATGACCCATAATGAGGAGAAAGACCAATCAATTAAAACGTGCTGAGAAATGACACACATGGTAGAATGAGTAGACAAGACAACAAAGAGTTATTATAACTGTATTCCACATATTGCAGAAGCTAGAAGAAAGATTGCATACGTTAAGTGGAGACATGTAACATATAGAAAGACTCAGGTTACCAGATAAAATGCAAGATGCTCAGTTAAATCAAATTTCAGATAGACAATGATTTTTTTTTACTGTAAATATGCCCCAAGTATTACGTATAACATGCATATGCTAATAAATTATTCACCATTTATCTGAAATTCAAATGTAACTATGCATCTTGTATTCTTATTTGCTAAATCTGGCAACCCTAAAAAAGACCCAAATTGAACTTCTGGAGGCAAAATTTACAGTGATTGTGATTAAAAAAATATACATTTGTGATTATGTGTATATACGCACTGGATGGAATTAAGAGCAGATTAAACATTGTAGAAGAAAAAATAAATGATCTTGAAGACATAGCAGTAAGAACTATCCAAAATTAAACACAGAGAGAAAAAAGAGTAGAAAAAAATGAAGAACAGTAGCCTAATACATGTTTAATTGGAGTGAGTGCCCAAAGGACAAAAGGAGTGGGATGAAAAAAAATTTGCAAAAATAATGGCCAGAAATTTTCCAAATCTAATGAAAACTGTGAACCTAACAGAGTGATAGAAGATACATATTACCAATATCAAGAATGAAGGAGGTAGAGATATAAATCACTATAGTTTTACAGCTGTCAAAAGGCTAGTAAAGGGATATTATGAGTAATGTTATATTAATACATTTGACAACTTAGATGAAATGGAAAACTTCCTTGAAAAGCACAAGCTACCAAAATTCACTTAAGAAAAAAAAGATAACCAGAATAATCTTATATCTCTTAAAGAAAATTGAATTTGTGTTTAAAACAAAGAAAATGTCAGGCTCAGATGCTTCTTTGGTGAATTCTACCAAACATCTAATGAAGAAATAATACCAATTCTATCCAATATCTTCCAGAAAATAGAAGAGGGTGAAATATTTCCCAGCTCCTTCTATGAGGCCAGGATTACCCTGACACCAAACCAGACAAAGTCACCAAGTGAAGAAAAAAATACGGCACGATATAGCTCATGAACTCTCATGAAAAACTCTTAACAAAAATAGAGCAAACAGAATTTAAAAATATGTAAAAAGAGTATTACATCATGACCTAATGGGGTTTATCTCAGGAATGAAAAATTGGTTTAACATTCAAGATTTTCTCAATGCAATTTACCTGATTAAAAATCTATATGAAAGATCATATGTTCACCTAAATAGATGTAATGAAAGCATTTGATAAAATCCTCCATCCGTTCCTTAGAAAAACTCTGAGGAATAGGAGGGAACTTCCTTATCCTAATAAAGAGCATGAATGAAAAACCCTATAGCTAACATAATACTTATTAGTGAAAGACTGAATGTTTCCCTCTTAAAATAAGGGAAAATGTGAGGATATTCACTCCCACCATTTCTATTCAACCCTGTATTGGGGATTGTAGTCAGTGCAATAAGGCAAGAAAAAGAAATAAAAGACACTAAGTTTTAAAAGGAAGATGTAAAATACTATTCCAGATCACATGAAAGTCTATGTTGAAAATTGTGTGGAATCTACAAGAAAGCTGTGAGAACTAATACATGCTAGGATACAAGATGAATGCACAAAAACTAAATGTGTTTCTATATACTCACAATAAAACAATTGGAAATAGAAATTTAAAAAATACCAGGTAAAAAATAGAGTAAAATATGAAATATGTATGGATAATCTGACAATAGATTTGAAAGACCTATACACTGGAAAGTACAAACATTTACTGAGAGAAATTAGAGATCTAAATAAACGCAGAGTTACACTGCCTTTGAGGATTCAAAGACTCAATATTTCTAAAATGTCAATTCTCCCCAAATTGACTTATAAATTCAATGCAATCAAGTTGGGGGTTTTTGATGGAAATATTCAAATTGATTCTAAAGTTTAAATGGAAATGCAAATGACCTATACTAGCCAAGATAACTTTGAAAAGGAAGAACCAAGTTAGAGAACTCACACTATTTAATTTCAAGGTTTATTATAAAGCTATACTAATCAAGACAGCATGATAGTGACATGAATATGGACAAACAAGTCAATGGAACAGAATAGAGCATCCAGAAATACCTGAACATATATGTAGTTAATTGAATTTTAAGCAGTAATTCAGTGGAAGAATGTTTATCTTTCTGACAAATGGTGAAAGACAATTGAATAGCCACAGTGAAAAATGAATTTCAATACATTACATACACCTTATACAAAAATTAACTCATAATGGATCATATCCTTAAATGCAAAACTGAAAACTATGAAACTTCTTAAAGAAAATGTACAAGGAATTTTGTGATTTGGGTTAGGCAATATTTCTTAGATATAACACCAAAAGCCCTATCTCTCAAAGAAAATAATCAATAACGGGACTTCATAAAAATTTGAACATCTGCTCTTTGAAAGACGGTTAAGAGAATCAGAAGACAAGTCACATATGTGGAGGAAATATTTGAAAGCACACATCTGAAAGGAACTTGATCTAGAATAAACATGGAATCTCCAAAATTCAGAATAAGAAAAAGAAACAATCCAATAATAATGAGCACACACGTTAGCAAAGAAGACAGACGGCAAATAAGCACGTGAAAAGATGCACATCATTAGTCACTGGGGGAAAATCAAATGCGTAAACTTAAGATTTATCATGCCATATATTGGTAAAGAGATAGAGCAGTTGGAATGCTCATACACTGCCTGTGGGAATGTTAAATGGTACAACCACTTTGGAAAACAGTTTAGCAATTTTTTCAAAAGTTAAACATACCCTACCACCCAGTCTTTATGTTCTGGCGTATTTTCTAACAAGCATATGCCCATGCAAAGGCTTTTGCACACGCATTCATAGCAGCTTTATTTGTTATAGCCATAAGCTGGAGACAACCCAAATGTCCATCATCAGGTGAATGGATAAACAAATTGTGGTATATCCATATAATGGGACACTCCTCATTGATAGAAAGGAATGAGCTCTCGACACATAAAATAGTGCAGATAAATATAAAAATAATTGTGCTAGTGAAAGAAGGCAGGCAAAAAAAAGTACATACTACAGGATTCCGTTTTCATAAAATTGTTGAAAATGCATATTAATCTGCAGTGACAGAAAGCAAATCAGTGGTTGTTTAGGGATGGATGTAAGCCTGTTACAAAAGGGCACAAGAAAACTTTGGCAGTATTATGTTCATTATCGTGATTGTGGTCTTTGTTTCACAGGTGTGTACATATGCCAAATTTATCAACTTGTACACTTCAAAGATGTAAAGTTCATTGTATGCTGATTAGATCCCGATAAAAATATTAAACAGTATAAAAAAATGATACTCAGAAGATTCAACCCAGAAATTTCTTAAAAGGACTTGTATGCACAGGTATATGTGCCAGGATATCCACTTTAACGTAGTTTGTGATGTCAAAATAGTGTAAAACTAGCTAAATGTCACAAACATAAATACATCTTAATAGGAAACCTGTTAAAATAATGAACAGCCTATCCATATAACAGACTGTGGTGCATTCAATTAAAAGTTCTTTCTGTGCTGAAGATGATCTCCAAAATCCATGGTTACAATGATGGCAAATGAGATATGAATCTCTACAATCTAATACACATTAGACAAAGAAGATAGAGTATCTATATTGTATATTTGTAGAGTTGTTGAATATATCTAAAAGAATATTCAAGAACTCTGTCATTGTGGTTGTTTCTGGGAAGGGGAACTGGAGAACTGGGGTTAGGGATAAAAGGAAGCCCAGTTTTTACTGCATATGGACCTGCAATTCTGATAATTGTACTTTATGAAAGTATTACCAATTTTTTTTAAGTACCAAAAAAAGTCAAAACCATAAAAGTTAAAAAAAAAAATAAGGCTCCAAATTAGAATTTCCCTGGGCATGTTCACATTTTCCGCTTATTTCAGCACAGGCGTTGGCATATGAGTTAGTTAGGGTAGGCTAGGCTGTATTGTATTAATAGATAGACCCAAACATGCAATGGATCAACACCTTAGATGTGTATTTTTCAGAGACTCAGACTGTTTCCATCTTGAGGCCCTTCCTCCCTTAGGGTCTTATAACTTGCCTAAGCATCCAGCAGAAGGGGAACAAAAGAATGGAGAAGCAAACATGGGAGGCTGTATAACCAGACCTGAAAGTGGTTCACATCACTTCCGCTTTCTTTCCATTGGCTCCCGCTTATCACGTGGCCACACCAACCGCAAGGGAGTCTGGGAGTTGTAGTACACCTGGTGCATAGGAGGAAAGAAGAATGGATTTTGTGAATAGCCAACAGTCTCTAATAGTCACCGTGTGTAATCAGCACTCAGAAATACACATTGAGTCAAGGGGTTGCAACATCCCGCAGGAAGGGAGCCCAGTGAATAGTCTCAGGTCCTCTCAGCCTTCCTCATGTCCCTTCCCAGCATCTGCTCCCTGAGCCTGGTTTTCTGAGCTCTTGGTGGGCAGCTCGTAAATGGAAGCAGCATCACGAGGCAGAAAGAGAGTGAGGCTGGAAGGCGGGAGACCTGGGTTCTAGTCCCCATTGTAATCATTCAGGTCTTGCTTTTCTGTCTGTAAAATGGGGTAATGGCATTTTCATTCCTTGAAGGATTTGAGCTGTTCCTTCGTAGCTCCGTCTTCAGTGGTAGGTGAAGAGGGGGAGAGCCTAGGAAGGGAGGAAGAAGCTAATGGGAAGAATGAATAGAGGAAGGAAACATGGTTTTTTGAGAACTTATATGTGCCAGAGGTTGAGCTGGTTACTTTACATGCGTTAGATCTTTTAATTCTCAAGACGACGTTGTGAAACGTCACTATTACAAGCTCCATTTACAGATGAGGAAACAGATTCTACAGTGGTGAAGGCGCAGGGTCACTTCACTTCCGGTGTCATATGACGGAGCTGGGATTAGAACCCAGATATTCACGACCCCAAAGACTGTGCTCGAAGCCAGTGAAACGTAGCCCTGGGACTTTCTGGTAAATCCACTCGCTCTGCCAGTGCTTTGGGTCATAATCTCCTCTCTGGTCACCAACACACCAGCTCAGAGAGGTGGAGGATCCTCCTGCTGTTGATTTAGTATTTCGGAGGAAATAGGTTTATGACCTAAATATATTTCTCCCTGTTAAATGTTACAGCTTCTCTGAGCTTCATGTTTGGCTTCACGTTGCTTTATGATTGTTTCGAGTTTCTGCCTTGGGTTTGGTTGGGGTCCTCCAGAGGCACTGCTGCTCCCTTCTGAACCCCCCTGCCACAATGCACCCTAAGTCTTGTTGGGTCTATATCTGGATTAATTAGGCACTGCATTTAAAACACACAACAGAAAGCTTCATCACACTGACCAAACAAAGGACAAATAAGAAGAAGTCACACCATGGCTTATTCAGCAGCTCTATGATATCATCAGTGTCTCAGGCGCTCTCTTCCTTTCCTCTCTACCATTCCTAGCGTATGGTATTTAGCATAATGTTTGTTACCCCATGGCCCCAAGATGGCTGCCACCCTTCCTGGCATAGCACCCAGATTCCAGGCAGCATGAAGGGCAAAGCATGAAGGGAAAATGCAAAAATTGAACCAATCAAATCTGTTCCCTTTCAAAAGCCCAGAAACCTCACCCAGTGTCTTCTTATATTTTTTTGACCATGACTGAATTACATGGTCACCCTTATATGCAAGGAAGATTGGAAAGTGAATATTTTTAAACACACATCCTGCCAACCAAAATATATTTTGGATTTTATTAGTAATAAAGAGAGTGGGTACTGGAGTAGGCAGCTATTGGTATCTGCCACAATCCTCTAAATATCTTTTGGATGTGTCCCTTTCTCTTTGTCTGCACTGACACTCCAGGCCATTATTATTTCCCTCTTGGACTCTGGAATAGCTTCCTGTCTGATATTTCCACATTCCCTCTTGACCCACCCTTCCCCCTGCATAATCCATTTTCTACACTGTGGCCACAGATATCTTCATAGAACATCAATCTGACCACGTCACTCCCCTGCAGGATAATGTATTGTTAGGACTACGTGTTTTATTTTTTGCTGCTGTTAAAGAAAAAAATGAAAACTATCTGCCTCCCTTCTTCTCAAATTGATGTGCGAGCAGGGTCTTAACCGATCTTAGCACCCTGGGGCTTCTTTTGCCCAAGAGAAGAGTTAGGAGTTGCAAGGACGCCTGGTGTGTGGAGACTGTAGGGGCCCGAGTCAGGAGAGGGTCTCCCAAAGGTTGCAGTGAGCACAAGTTTGGGGGTTCCCTGAGCCCTGAGTGCCGTGCCCTTGGGAGGTGGCTGCCTTAGGGGAAGAATGGCCTCGTGGTGCTTCGGGGGGCACTGGGCTCAGATGCCAGGGCACCAGCCTTGCTCGGACGTTACCCCCAAAGCTTAGGGAAGCAGCATGGATTCACAGCTTCAAGGGGCCCATAAAGAACTGGAAAAGTCACACATATCAGGCAAGGCCAGCCTTGTGGGCATGTGACCTCTGCATTACACTGAAAAGGGCTTGGTGCTTCGTTTAATGCTTTTCTGTTGCCGTCTTAAAATTCTTAATAATCTTTGAACAGGGGCCCCACATTTTCACTGTGTACAAATTATGCAGCTAGTCCTGATGCCAAGTGATGACCGTGACCCAGGAGCCTGGAATGTGTAAGCCTCCTTGGACCTTTGCAGGATGCCTCAGAGGGTTGGACAAGAGGCCCCAATAATAACTAGGATTGAGATTCCTGCCAGGTAAGGTTTCAGAGTCAGATTTAGTTTGATTACTGGGGTAAAGGGGACATAAGGTGATATTTCCTGTGCCCGATATTGTAGTGGAGTGACAGTCGCACCCGTTACCCCTTCAGAGGTTCTTTGCCCAGTTCAGGACATACTCCACCGTCATTACCTCAGCCCACCAGTCATTTGGTCCTGCCACCTTCTCCAGCATCATCCTTTCTCTCCCCTTTCGTCTTTGTTCTCCACCCATCCTGACAGCCCTTACCTCCTCGCACCTCTCGCTCTCTCGAGATCTTCTCATGTTCCCTTCCTTCTGCTGGAATAATCATCTCCCCACCTCATTCGTTTGTGGGACTTTTCCTCATCCTTAGGGAATCTGCTTAGATGGCACTTTTTTGAACAAGACTTCTATGGCCACCCCTCCCCTCAAATCTGGGTTTTATGCTCACTCAGCATCCAGCAGAATGCTAAAGAGGAGCAGTCTCAGCCCCTCAGCTTGCTAGCTGTTGACCTCAGGCAAGTCACTTCACCTCTCTGTTTCTCAGTGCTCTCATGTGAAATGGGGATAATAGTCATTTATCTCCGCATAGTTGTGAAGATTAAATGAATTAATACATGCAAAGTGCTTAGAACCGTGCCTGGCACAGAAGCAGCTTCTGGAAAGCATTAGCCATTTTTGTTATTGTTAACTCTTATTCCCTTCTCTGCTGCCTCATTGGGCACAGTTCGTGAGGTGTAGTCAATGATCAACAAATATTTATTGGACTGAATTACGCAAGCAGTAAGGTGACTCCGAATCCACGTGTGGAGGAGAGTCTGAGCTTTCTCCCAGTCCCCTCAGTTGCAAATGCGCTCAGAGACTAAGATCACGGCTTTTCAAGGAAATTGATTTCCTTTAAACCTTCAAGGTTTGTGTGAGCCTTATGGCTCTTAACTTCATGACTCAGTTCCAATCAGTGGGATCCTGTCTTGTTTCCTGTAAGCAAAATCTACCATGTATCCCCACTGAGAGTTTCGTTTCCCATTTTCCTTCTTTCTGTGTTAATATTTCCCTCTTTGCCCAAGTGGAGGGTTCCCGTGTTCACCTAAGCTGACTTTGAGGGCCATATTTCCGGTCCTAAGAGCTCACCTTGTCTCATTTTTTTAAGCCAGCCCAAGATGCCTACATAGGCACAAATACCTGTTGTGCCCTCATATCGGAGGAGCGTGCATCCCCTGCACTGGGCCATTACCTCAGACCTCACTGTTGCTCTGCTCCCCTCCAGGCTGCTTTGCAAGAGAGGCACGTGGATCTCAGGAGAAATAGGTCACGGAACGATCCAGCCGATACACGCACTTGCTTCCCATAATGACCGTCTTCCTTACGTTCTGCCCTCATCTCTACTCCGGTGAGCTCAGCTGCGCAAAGGACAAAATTCGTTCCTAGATCCCCAAAGAATAAAATAGATAAAAGCGGAGGTCTTCTGGCAGAAACGTAAGCAGCCCCTGGAGGGAACGCTCCAAGTATCCATGCACTATTATTTTCAAAACCTAACCCAAATTCCCTTTAAATCAACCCCTTCCACCACTCTCAGCCCCTGAACTTCAGGTCTTCCTGGCTCGTGGGTGGGGCATGTGTGCTGGGCCAAAGCCAATCACAGTATCCTTGGTTACAGCGATACGTTCAGAGACGTGCAGGTGACGCAATCAGAGCCAATGAGACCAAAGAAGGCTTTTGCCGGGGCTCTCGTTACGGAGACTCTTCCCCCACTAACTCAGCTCCAGGCACCAAAGCAGGGACTGGAGGAGATACTGTGGCCTCGCTCTCCTCTCACTCTCTGTCCTTCTGCCGCTGCCTTCTATTGGGCAAACCCAACTGGAAACCACCGGGAAAGGGGGGCCTGGGTGAAGCACTTCCCGGAGTCTATACAAAGCAGCGTCTATGCAAAGGTAATGCAAATACAAAGCTACAAAGTTGACGTCTTGTAACTGGGAGAGGAAACTTTGGGCACGAACTGTGCCCAATGAGGCAGCAGAGAAGAGAATAAGAGTTAACAATAACAAAAATGGCTAATGCTTTCCAGAAGCTGCTTCTGTGCCAGGCACGGTTCTAAGCACTTTGCATATATTAATTCATTTAATCTTCACAACAGTGACAGTATGGTCTTCCCAGAGGAAGAAGGGCTGACAGATGAAGGGAGGGAAAATAGGTCCTGGGGACAAAATTTGTACCCCTTTTCCCTATAGGAAGCCCAGTAGGACACAGAAAATGTCCTTAGCCAGGTTGTGAGGGAAAGGCATTCAACTCTCATTCTCTCTGGTTGGGCCATGTGCACATGTCTGAACCAATCCCTGTGGCCAGGGGCATAAGATATGATGCCTGGCTTCTTAAAGCCAGCTCTACCCATGGACATTCTGGTTATGTGGGCCAATCAATCATCTGTTTGCTCACACTGGTTTGTGATGGGTTTTCTGTTTGCAACCAGTAGGATTGCTTCACCTGGAATCCAGGACTTCACCTGGAGTCCCACTTCTTTCCACTGAACTCCATAAACATGGCAGTCTCTTCCCTGCTACCCGCCAGTTCTGAATAAGATTGACCGAGCAAAGAGGTCAAGGCGAGGACGAGCCTCTATCCTCCCAACCCCCACCCAAGCATCCTGGAGGACAGCGGGGCATGGATTGCTCTCCTCTGAGCTCTTGACAGCTTCTTCCAATGAACGTTATTTCCCCTGCATTTTGTCACTTAATAGGAGATATTTTAAAAGTTTTAAAACATTTAAGTAGTTTAATTATTTTCAAAAAGAACAGCGAAGTTTTTAAAACTGCTTCTGTCCGTACATTTAAAATACAATAAATAATTTAGGGCCCATTTTCTCTCCACAATGAAGAATTAAGAAGCTTCAGTCTCTCAAATATTCTTTTTTAAAAAAGCTACAAAATCTCCCTCTCCTTTCTCTGGCCTCAGAACTGGGCAGGACAGTAACCCACTAAGACCTGAAGTTGGGCTGATTATCATGTGTCAGCAGCTGAAATTCCTTTCCAATAAGAAATATTTCTTTTTAATTACGTTTTTTATTCAGGGATATTCAAATCCTCCAACTTTTTCCTTTGTGAGCAAAAGAGATGAGATTTTATGACCCTGTCACAGATACAAAAAGTGAGACTCAGCGTGGTTAAGTGACTTTACCAGGCATGGACGATAATCTGAGTAAATTCACTTCTCCTAACGCTCAGATTTCTTTTCTCTCAAGGAGCGGGATCTAGCCTCATTCTAAAGGGTCAGGTCAGTCAGGGTTGAGCAGGAAACATTGTTCATTTTGGGGGAAATGTGGAGAAGGGAATGAAGGGACTTTCAAAGCAGGTGCAAGCAGATTTGGGGGCTGTAAGGGACGTTGAGGCAACCAGGGTCTTGCTACAGTGAGAAGCCCATAGCCCTCTTAGTGCTGAAGGCACAAATGGTGTTACTGGAGCCCAGAAAGATCTGGAGTCAAGGAGGAGCCACTCAGTAGGAGCTGTAGTTGTAGTGCGATGAGTCAGGGAGCAACAGAAGGACACCCCAACCAATACCTCACTCTCCTCCTGCCCTTCAGACCCTGGCAAGTAGCCTCCATTGGCCAAACCCAACTAGAAGGCAGAGGACAAAGGAGCCAGGTGAGGCAGTCCACAGGGGACAGCCTCCTGGGACATGGAGCAGGACAAAGAAGGGTAGCAAATGGATCAGGTTGGGTCAGCTGGTGGGCAAATGACTAGCACAGTCATTATTCTTTCATCCTTGAAAAATGTCACTGTCCTTCAGACCCAACGGAAATATATTGAATTTCCAACTTGTACAAACATAATTTCACTTGTGTCCACATATTCTTAGCAAACGGCTCTTTCTCAAACCAAATCTTAAAAAAAACCCAAAAAAAGTAGAGTCATTCTGGTTGTGATTCTCCTTTGTTCCATTTTGGAGCCCTCGGGTTCTGCAGGACACCAACCCATTACCTTCTGTGATCCGCAGAACAACCCAGGGTAATAATACCCATTCTACAGATGAGGAAACTGAGGCTAGAGACTTTAAGAGACTTTCTCCACGTTGTACAGATTCTAAATGGCAGAGGAAGGAGTTGAAAGAGGTCTCATGATGACTAGCAATAATCAGTACCTCTTTGTGGGGCAAGAGGAGAGAACAGAAGGGAAGGAGAAAGAACCAGAGGGAGACAATGTCTGCAGACTATGCTGCTAGTGGGACACGGCAGTGCTTACGTCCCTTCCCATCCAGTGATGTTCCACCTTCTCTGAGGAGCACTCAGGTGCCTTGGGGGACTCCCCCTCTTTACCTGAGTATCTCTGCTCTTATTTAATGTGCACACTGGGATGCTGCGTTAGATCCCTGATAGTTTCTATTGCATAGATCTATTATCTAAAGTTCTTGGGCACATAATATTTTTTTTCACTTTCATTTTATTTCTTTCCCCAGTTTTATTGAGATCGAATTGACATATAACATTGTATTAGTTTTAGGTGTACAACATAATGTGTGATAGATGCATATATTGTGAAATGATTCCTACCATAAGTTTGGTTAATATCCATCACCTCACACAGTTAGGAATGTTTTTCTTGTGATAAGAACTTTTAAGACCTACTCCCTTAACATCTTTCAAATATGCAAGACAGTATTATTAGCCATAGTTACCGTGCTGTGTATTAGATTCCCAGGGCTTACTGCTGTTATAACTGGAAGCTTCTACCTTTTGACCAACTTCATCCATTTCCCCCACCCCCCGCCTCTGGCAACCACCAATCTGTTGTCTGTATCTATGAGCAGGTTTTTAGATTCCACATATAAGTGATATCATACAGAATTTGTCTTTCTCTGTCTGCCATTTCACTTAGCATAATGCTCTCAACGTCCATCCATGTCGTCTCAAATGGCAGGATTCCCTTCTTTTCTATGGCTGAATAATATTCCATTGTATATACGTACCACATTTTCTTTATCCAATCATCAGCGGATGGACACCTAGGTTGTTTCCATGCCTTGGCTGTTGTGAATAATGCTGCAGTGAACATGGGGTTCAGGCACCTTTTTGAGATACTGGCTTTGTATCCTTTGGATATACGCCCAGAAGTGGAATTCCTGGATCACATGGAGGTTCTATTTTTAATTTCTTAGGAACCTCCATACTGTTTTCATAGTGGCTGCACCAATTTACATTATTGGACCCATACTCTTGATGATTCCGGTGCCTTCTGACTTCTGCTCAGAGTGCATTGTTTGCTTTTCACATTTCACAGTAGTGATTATTGGGTTGAGAACTAATCTTCAGTGGAGCTTTATCTGTGGGAATCCTGTGTGGTCTAGTATGGTGGCACGTCTTCCCAGAACAGGATTGTTCTTACTTCTTTCGGGTTACCCAGGGATAGCAGCAACCTGGGGCTGGTTTTGATATTCATTGATCAGCATGGGAGTCCAGGGTAAGCTCAAACCCCAAGCCTCTGTGAGGGACGAGACATGGAAGTTCCGTGTCATCTCCCTGTGTCAGTGGGGAGTACTGTTGTGGTTCATGTTTTCTCTGGGGTGTAGCCCTTCGAATTCTCCTGTTTCAGGCACACATATAGGGTCCAATTCCCTTCCTTCCTGTGCCCCAAGCCTCATCTCTAGTCCCCCCCACAAACATCAAGCCCATCTTGCCTGATTATCGCTCAGGCCACATGTCAGCTCAGTGCGGTCTCCTCTCCTAAAGCTTACTGCCCCTGGGGCACTCCTTGTACTTTCTTGTGAGGTTGGCCATACATATAAAAGGATGTGTATCATATTTATCGCTCATTTTTAGGTGTTTTGTTCCATGAATAATTTTCAAGTTATCATCTCTTAAATTTTGCTGGAAATGGTAGGCCTCTGATTCTGTTTGAAAGAAGTGTTTCAGGCCTAAAACAGTGTTCGACACCCAGTGATCCAGTCCAACACCCTCATTTCACAATGAGAAAATCGCAGTGCTAGAGGCTAGAAACTTATATTATGTTGAACCACATAATATTGCCTATATTTGACCATTTTGCCTACAAAAACCAATTTCACATGGTTCAGCTGAATACAGGATCACACAGTGACTTGAGTCGGAGGATATCCAGATGGAAAGGAAACAGGAATCACTTAGGGAAATAATTCCCCAAATTCTGGTCCATAGCTGGATATTCTAGTCATAGGTCTTCTCTCCCTTCTGAACACGATGGTGCAAAGCCAGAGTCAGGGCCACGGTCAGCGGAGGAAAGAGGGACTGGAGTCTGCGGCACCTGCCTGGCCCCAAAGCAGCAGAAACTGAGCTGATTCTGATGGCCTTGCAGGCATTATAGCGGGGGACAGTAGAGAAGCAGAGGAAATCCTGTAGGCATCAAGAGTGGACAGTCCAGGGCAGCACAAGAAGGGGACTTGAGCAGGCAGATGAGAGAGCGATCAAGTGTTGCTTGTCACTGGAATTGTGTGAGCTGAGTTAGGACAACTCCCTGCCGAGGCCCTAGTGAGTATATCTGCTTTGGGGGCTTCGTGGTTTCAGATCCGAGGTTCTCAAATAGGGCTGTGCACCAGAATCACCCAGGAAGATCAGAGATTTCCAGCTCTGAGGGGGCTTTGGGGACAAGAAGAAAAAAAGTAAAAAGAAATAGGCAAAATTCATTTTTTTTTAAAAAAAGAAGTGAGCGAAGGAGGAGAAGAATGAGGGAGTAATCTGGCCAGAAATACTCAGCGTTATCCTCAGTCACAGAGAGAAAAGTGTTCTGGAAAGAGGGAAGCAGAGGAAGGAAGCAGCACTTATCCATGGCTTAGATCCCACTGTTGGAGATGAACTTTCCTACTCAGGTGAGAGCGGATGTGACAGATGAGAACACGTGGTTTACTCCTGAGGGCCCGGGTGTCCTCAGAGCTGGGGGCTGAACACAGTAGCAGATGGGCAAGGCCCTCCGCATCTCATCACCTTACCCTGAGTAACTGGAAACAGAAGGTTCTCCTTCTGATTCGGTGCCGGAAAGGTTAGCATCCATACGTTTCTGGCTCCCGCCTCAGGAACTCCTCCCGTGAGCTGCTGTCTGTACCGCCTGTTTCCAATCCCTGCAAAGGATTTTATTCCAGAACTTTTTATCTATGTGGTGGCGTCAGGGAGCATGGGAATGAGTCCCCACAGCAATGGGGCACCGGGTGGATAGTAGGACTGCGTGCTGGGGCCGGGCGAGATTCCGGGTCGTGGAGAATAAGGCACGATACTTAGTGCCACTTCCCTTCCCACCTGTGGGCGGGGCTGGGATGTAGGTGGTGTAAACAGGGGCAGGACACTCCTACCATCGCTGTGGGCACGTCCTGGGCCTGAAGGAATCTGCCAGACATCTTAGGATTTGGCCTCTGATTACAGCCTCCGCACAAAGGTGACAGAACTGCGCCCTTGCCTTCCCGCCCGCTTTCCTGTTAGCGGCTCGCAGAGCTCCGCTGTACCTGCCGCGGCTTGTGTCGGGGCCTGGTGGGCGCTGCCCCGGCCCCATTACCCTTCAGAAACCATGAGCCTGTGTGGGGGACTGGCATACGTGTATGAGCTGTGTATGGTGTGTCTGTGACATGTGTGTGGTATGTGAGGCGTGTGTGTGACATGTGCGTGAGATGTGTGTTCTGTGAGTGTGTGGTGTGTGTGTGAAATGTGTGTATCTGTCGTGTGTATGGTGTGTGTGTGATGTGTGAGTGTGTGGGGTGTGTGTGAGATGGTGTGTGTGTGAGATGTGTGTTCTGTGAGTGTGTGTGTGAAATGTGTATGGTATCTGTGGTGTATGTGTGAGATGTGTGTTCTTTGTGTAGTGTGTGTGTGAGATGTGTGTGGTGTGTCTGTGAGGTGTGTGTGTGGTATGTGAGATGTGCGTGTGTGTGTGTGATGTGTGCATGTGAGATGTTTGTTCTGTGAGTGTGTGGGGTGTGTGTGAGATGTGTGTGGTGTGTGTCTGTGGCGTGTGTGTGAAATGTGTGTATCTGTGGTACATATTGTGTGTCTGTGATGTGTGTGTGTGGTGTGTGGAATGGTGTGTGTGTGAGATGTGTGTATCTGTGGTGTGTGCACTGTGATGTGTGTGTGTGTGTATAGCAGTCTCACAGACTATCTCGTTTGCTGCACTTGTGCTAGGAAAGTGCACAGGGATGTTTGAACTTACACTAAATAGCTCAAAAGTTAGGATTTTTGAAGTCTCCTCTCTGTTCTACACGGATTTTCTTCTCTGCTGTTGGCTACTCACTCTCACTTTCTGCCGCTGCCACCAGGCCTGCCCCAGGAGCCGCACCTCCGAAATCACCCATATTAGCCCTGAAGGCAATCAGAAAAGCCAGCTCGTCCGAGTTCTGTGCAGCACTTGAGTCAACAGTCCTTGAGGGAGGCGGACGGACTGGTGACAGGAATTTTGGCTTCCCGGAGCACTTTCCTTGACTCTCTGTGGGTCAGCTGAGTTCAGATGAGTGATGGGTGACAGAAACCAGCTCATAAGAGATGAGCCTTATCCTGCAACAGATGACGTAGGAAAGGAGTCATTGCTCAGCCAGGGTCTCTGGCCCTTTACAGAAAGGACCACTGCAAGTTCTCATGAGCAGAATCTTCTGTAGTTTACAGAGAAACCAGAGGCAGAAATACCTAAAGACAGTATGTTACATGCAGCTGGCTCCCATTCCTCAGAGAGGGAGAGAACAATCCAGAATATTCTTCAGGATGGGTAGAATCAACATTAAAACCTAGGGTTTACTCTTGGGATTCCCAGAAAAATGTGTACTACCCAGTCCCTTGTTTCCAGAGCATCCTCTGCAACCCATAGGCTCATTGACTTCAGTCACCCAGTCAGTCTGCTGCCTGGAGGTAGGGTCCTCATGCCTGAAAATCTTCTGCCTGAGCTTGGTTTGGGAGCAGACCCCGAGACAAGGATGTGGGCGCATGAAGTTTGTTTGGGAAGTGGTTTTAGGAAGCAGTGACAGGGAAATGGGGAAAAGAAGTCAGTCAATAAAGCTGTCTTATCAAGGAGGTTACCTCTGTGAGCAACCCTCTCCTGAATCCCAGCAAAGTACTCTGGGAGACAGTGTGGAGTCCATCTCAGTCATCTCAACAGAGGACTAGGGATTTGGAGAAACTGTCCACCATCTCCTACCAGCCGTTAGTGAAAGGCTGCTCCTTGGGGAATTAATGCCCCACGTGCATGCACAGACGTGGTGAGTGGTGTGCCACGTGCAAACACAGAAATGGTGAGTGGTGCGCCATGTGCACGCATGTAAGTGGTGAGAGGGATGAGTGGTGAGGGCATATGGGTGGAGCCCTACAGAATCTGCTATGGTTATTTTTCTTTTAAGTGTCAATTATGAGCAAATTCTCTTGCTCTGATTTTGCACACACCATACCAGTTTCCCTCAATATCTTTTTCCTTAATTCTGAGAAGGTTTGGACTCAGTGAGATCCTTTCCTTCCTTGGTCTTGTATTTCTGAAGTCACTGAAGACTTTCATCTGAGGACCCTCCCTCGCCCCAATTCCCCAAGTGTAACCTAGATGTCAGAATTCTTAGCTCCCAGCGGGTTTTACCTCTGATATTAGTGCTGTCACTATGGAGCTCATAGCCCATGTGCCAGGGGAGCCCTGAGCTCTCATGAGCCCTTGCTACAGAAGTCCCAAACAGGGAGCCTGTGGGTTCATATATAGCCTGCAGACAGTTTTGTGTGGTCTGTAAAGTGTCTTGAAATATGTGAAACCAGTTGCCAACATTTCAAATGTGTGGGATTTTCGTACAAACTCTGGATTTCTGGCTTCTCTTGAAAGATCTGGAAATATTGGAATCATATTCCCACTTGGTGACAGTGGGCTGGAGCTGAGTCGCTGCTACCCCCTTAGTCGGGACCTGTGTTTTCCGGGTCACCAGCTCCCCCTGGACCGCCTGACTCCCTGAGGTTGCTTGGTCTCCTCGGGCACTGGAGGTTCTTGTCCTTGCCCAGCCTCCCTTGGTCCCTGCTGCATCGTCTCTGCCTCATTTTCACTGCCTGTGTGTTCACTTGTCTACTGGACCCGGACTGCTACCCTGTCCTTCCATCCCCTTGACTTTCATTCTAAAATTCTCTCTGGATTTTGCTGGCCTCTTCTACCTACAGCGTAGGCCTCGGTTTGCTTTGATCTTAGCCATTTACTGAAGTTATGCTATAAATGAACAGAAATTGTGGTCTTCCCACACACCAAACTTTAAGTGCCACCTGCTGTCTTTATCCGCTAATTACTGTGGACAATTTTGGACTTTGATCCCGGCCACACTGGAGCCCAAGACAGTAGGGCACTTTGGATTGTGGATATTAGACCACAGACCTATGTCCCGGAGAAGCACGAGGGTTGTACCTATCTCTGGAACTCCCCTTCCCACCGCTCAGCTGTCTTTACTTCCCATCAGCCCACACCACTGATATCCCAGCATGCTTTGCACCTGGATCCAGTAAGGTTATTAACATTAAATATATCATAATTGTCGCCCTCATTCCAGATGGTTTTGTTGCCATGGAATTCTGGGAAGGTGCGAACCATGCAAGAATTCCTTTTCTTGGTCTGAGCCCAGTTAATTATACCTGCTCTGAATCCAGTGTTAGAAAAGAAGACAGTCCAATCTAGCAAGCAAACGTCACTTTTCTCCAGCTTTTATTATAGATACAGTTTTTTTCTCCTCTGCGCCTTTTTTTAAAGCAGGAAGGGGTATTGGGAGGAGGAGGTGATTTGGAACTTTGAGTATCATTTGTTTCATTGATTGAGACTTTTGAGGTAGAAAATAATGAAGGCAGAGAAAGTGATTTCTAAAAGCTTTGTTCAGTTGGCATCTCTCCTTGGACCATGTAAACTGCACATGATCAAGTTCTTTGTAGATAGAAAATGACTGATACAAGGACAGAAACAGATGAGTCACTTATTTTGCAAGTTATTAGCTGGACAGAGTTTGTTAGAACTATAGTGTCATACAATCTGAAAATTGACTGTGCCCCAACCCTGCCTTTTGCAGAAGGAAATAAAACACAACAGAAAAACCTAGATTCAGTGAGAGGAATAGAAATTCATTCATTTGTTCTTTAATTAAACCGGTTCAGCATTCGTTGACACCCAGTGTGTAGCATTCCTGGCTGCTGAGGACCCAAGATGGAAATTATAGACCCCATCCCCCAAACCCTGATATTTCAACGTGGCAGGCCGAACGGCAGTGTGGTGTTGTGGTCCATACTCAGGATTTGTGGCCAGACCTGCCGGGTTGGATCTCAGTCCTGCTTCTTTCCTGGCTCCCAACTTTGAGCAACTGATCCAAGCTCTCTCATCTTATTTCCCTCATGTGTAGAATGGACATGAAAATATCTTCCTTTGAGGATATGTCATGAGCATTAAGGATAATTTGGGTAAAATACTTGATATGAAGGAAGCTCAGTAACTGTAGTTATTTCAAAGTAAACAATTTCAGTGAAAAGTGATAAGCGTTGGGAGTATCATGGAGGAGTGCCCCATCTATTTTGGGGAGCCTGGGAAGGCTTTGAGGAGAAGGGGATGTGAAGGCACTCTAAGCAGAGCTGGGAGCATGGTAGTGGAGGACGTGCACATCTGGTGAGGACGAAGAATCTAAGATGTGGAGGAGTAAGGAAGGTGGGTAGAGGTGAGGGAGTTCAGGGCAAAGTGGGCAGAGTCAAGACAGCATAGATGAAAACATGGAAAGGTTTGAGGGAAGAGGACAGCTGCTCCATGATCCAGGTCCTTGGTGGAGGAAGTGCTATCCACGCGACAAAGATTGCAGGGGCAGAAATGATGGAGGGAAGGTGAGGAGGGCACTTGTCAACAGATGCGCTCTGTGGTGTTGGTGGGACTTCCAGGTGGAGATGTCCAGGAGGCAGTGGTGACATCTGAACAGAGATGAAGCCCAAGGATAGGAAGTCAAGAGTCTCACCATGCAGATGGTAGCTGAGGAAAGAGCTGAGGACAGGGCCTCGCTGAAGAAGGGGGGGAGTGGAAAGGGAAAGGATCCTCAATAGGACCCTGAGGAACAAGGCATTTAGAGGCTTGGCTGAGCTGGACAAGCCAAAAGAGGAGAATGAGGAGGTGGTGCTTAGGCCAGAAGATGATTTACTCATCCATGATACTTAAAAGCTGGGCGTTTATCAGGCTATAGGAATGGCTGGAACTAAGATCTCAAATAATATGATCTGATACGATATGATATGATATAATAAATTTTATCTTTCTCTTTTCTCCTCTTCCTCTTCCTCCTCCTTCTCTTTCTCCTGTTTCTCCTTCTCCTCATCCTCTTTACCTTCCTTGTGCTGACCTTATATCTGGGGTAAGTTTTATCCTTGGGGTGGCAAAGATGGCCTCAGTCAGTTCCAGGTTTTCGTCACTCCACCTTCTATCTCAGCAGACAGGAGTAGGATCCATTTACCCCATCAAAAGTCCGGGCTTGAGGGGCTGGCCCGGTGGTGCAGCAGTTAAGTGCGCACGTTCCACTTCAGCAGCCCGGGGTTCGCCAGTTCCGGTCCCGGGTGCGGACATGGCACTGCTTGGCAAGCCATGCTGTGGTAGGCATCCCACATATAAAGTAGAGGAAGATGGGCACAGATGTTAGCTCAGGGTCAGTCTTCCTGGGCAAAAAAGAGGAGGATTGGCAGCCAATGTCAGCTCAGGGCTAATCTTCCTCAAAAAAAAAAAGAAAAGTCCCGCTTGACTCCTGGCGTCTCATGCCTGCCCCTCCAGTCGGGCCAGGCCCGGATCTTATACTCACCATGGATCCTAGGAGTGAGTCCAGCACCTTCCAAACCAACAGACTGAAAATGAATGAGGATAATTCTAAAAAATAAAAAAAAAAGTGGGAAAGAAAGGACCCTGGCCAGGCAAAAACACAAGATGTCTTCTTGAAAAGTAGGAAAGATGTAATTTTAAAACGAAAAATTGACTGAATTTAGCATTTTGAAAGTCTGACCACATTCTCCTTTGTTTTCTCATTTTGCTCCAGACTATGAACAACCTTTTCACAGACAAGTCTGGGTTGATGGGTGTTTGGAGACCAAAGTGCGAGGCGAGGACCTGGCATCTTCCAGGAGAGAGTGCTCATTGCTTTTCTATTTTCATAAAGAGGAAAGAAACTCCAAGTTTTTACACTGTTGCAGAGCAAACATAACTGTGACTCATGTTTCACAACTTACATAGCTGACTTCACATACTTTTGACAGTTCCATCATGTTTTAGATGCTGTGAAATATTTGTTTTCCTGTGTGAGGCTGGGGTGGTGAAAACCCCCTCGCTTCTTGATCACTGAGACCATGCAGGGGTTTCTTGACCTCAGCCCTGTTGGCTTTTTGGACAAGACAATTCTTCATTGTGAGGCTGTCTTGTGCATTGTAGGATTTTCAGCAGCAGCCCTGTCCTCTACCCACTAGATGCCAGTAGCAGGCTCCCAGTTGTGACAACCAGACATGTCTTGTCTCCAGACATTGTCCGGTGTCCCCTGGGGGCCAAAATGGCCCCTGGTTGAGAACCACTGCTCTCTACCTTAGTTTCTGATCATGAAATGTGCTAAGAAAGTGGTCCATGGAGATAAGGAGGGGCTGGCACATAAGAATAAAGCACAAAAGAAGGATCCCTCTGCCCGTTGCATAAGGTGACCTTGATGGGGTGGTCCTTGAGGACCAGCTGCCATAGTCCCTTACTTCTCTCTCAGATCTCAGGAGAAGGAAGACACAGGAACCTCACCCAGCAGCAAGATAATTAAAATCTAGGTCTAAAATGAGATGCTTGTAATATAATAGGAGCCAGTTGGAGCTCTTCAGTCAGTGAATGGAAGAAGTCTGTTGCCTATAAATAGCACAATTGGCAGCCAAACCCTCTGAAAAACACTCAACATGCCAGTGTCAGAGGAAGATGTGTCCAATGCTTTAGACACTGAAAATAAATACTGTGAGTTGAAAATAAATGGCATTATTAGCATAAAGGGAGTTCCTAATTAACTAGCAATTGTCCATTACTGCAGCCTTCAATTCATTAAATTGCATAATTACATAAAAACTCAGTTGACGCTTGATTCAGTCAGTGTATCTGGTATTGTCTCCTCAATAATTAGTCCTGTAATTGTCAGTTTGACAGGGCAATTAAAAATGTTTGAAGACATTATGTCAGCTTCCCTGTGCGAGGCTGCACTCCGCAGGACACATCTAAGAGAAAGCTTCCATCTGGGCAGCTTGATGGTTCCAGAGCCTGGGATGAAGAGAAGGAAGGGCGAGGGCTGGAGGGGTCAGAAATGAATCATTTGCAGCTTTCTTGGGGGAAATTATTCTATCCGGGTGAGTTGAGTGTCTTTATTTGAGTGGTCTCAGCTTTAACTGCCGCGATGGGAAAGAGGTGGAGGAAGCCAGCGGGCGGGGCTGGGTATGAATGAGTGGGAAGAAATCTGATTTGGGGCTTGACTGTGCAGGCCTCGATACTCGGTGTTTGGTCCCGGGCTTGAGGACCACAGTGTGAGATATTCAGCGTCAGGCTGGCTGCAAACATTCTGTCCTGGCTTTCCGTCCAATTCGGATTAGGAAATCCATTGATGCCTAGTAGCATAGGGATGCTGTTCCCAGTAGGAAGGAGATGGTCAGCGAAGGCTGTGTCTGTGTGGTGTTGGGGGAGGAGGGGCTTCAGACAGTCCGTGTAGGTTTAGGATCCCCAGGTTTATATGGTTGTCTGGGTGAGGGAGGCTATGGCTTGCTAAGTTCTTGGTGCTCAGGACCCACTCCAGGCACAAAGAGGCCAGTCCTATGACCACAAAACTGATTCTAGTTCCCACCTCATTGATAAACTGTCTCCATGGTCCCTTCCCTGGTCAGAAATGGCTAAGGAACTAGGGAGGGCAGCTCCTAGATCGGTAGAGTCCCAGGCCCTCCTGCTGAGTGGGGCTGGGGAGCATCCAGGTCATTTGGATGTATTGGACTCCACATGGTTAACACCTAATTATTCTGGTCTGCATAGAACTGAGGGAGCTCAGCATAAGGGTGAACTATCTCCTCAAGGTAGGGGAGCAGGAAAATGTCTTGAGATTCCTAGGTGGCTGGCCCCAGACATCCTTTGCTCTTAAGCCCTATCTACTTCCTGCTTGGCTTTCTAAAGTTGGGGAGGAAGGTGAGCTTTTTCCTCCTAGAAGCAGAGCAGATGGACATATTAACAAGACAGAAAGGCAGACAGACCAAAGGGGAAAGTCAGATTCAAGAGTGCATTCTCCATGTGAGAAAGAATGTTTAATCAAACCCTCTACATTCTTGGACCATTATCCAATTGGATTTTTAATTCTCATAGGAGCCCTCTCTTCTTGGAATGGAGTTGAAAGGAAGCCTGGAAATTTCTACTTGTATTTTATTCTCCTCTTGTGAGCAACATGGTCTTATCAACCATGGCTGTGATCGACCAGGTGTGTTGCTGCCCTCAGAAGGGGAGATCGATGGAGTCTCAGAACAGAGTTCCCTGCTCTTTTGTGGGATTCTTCTCCAATCTTTATAACAACTGACTTTAAATATTGGTTAAGGAGATGAGCGTTCACACACTTTTGTGACTTTATCTCAAGGAGTCTCTAAATTGATTGATCTATCTTTCTATCTGTCTATCATCATCATCATCATCATCTATCGGTCTACATGTTTCGATACAAGACATAGACCTCTCTCTATGTGAGAGGGAGAAAAGACAGGAGTCTATGAGGATAGGCTACGGACTGAGGAGGATTTTTTTTAGAAGTCACCTTTAACTCACATTTTGGTTAATAGTTTGTGTTTCTTTGAGGGATAAATGTACCGGTTCTGTGGTCAACCTGGGTTTTGGTCCTGGCCCAGTTACTGAATCGTTCCATGCCATAGTTCCACACTTTCCTTATTTTAAGACTGGAGTTAGTTCATTCTTTCTACAAATGATTATGGAATATCTTTGTGTGGCAGGCACTGTTTTATGTTCTTGGAATACATTGCTGAATAAAGCAAACTCAAATCTCTACTCTTTTGGAAGTTACATATACGTATGGGGAGATATATAATGAGTAAAAAATAGAATAAATAAGTAAATTAAATGCTATGCCAAGGTAGAACAAGGTAAAAGAGATGAGAAGTCCTTGTAGGGGGGTGCAAATATAAATATTAGAATATTTAATTAAATTTCAAAAATAGAGTGAAAAAGAAGGTGAAATTCGAGCAAATGAATTGAAAGAGAGGAGTGAGTTAGCCATGTGGCTACTTGCAAGGGCAGGGGCATGCCATCCAGGAAGCCAGATAACCCTAGGGTGGGACTTATTCAAGAAACAATGAGGAGGCCAGTGTTGCTGGAGTAGGGTGAACAAGGAGGAGGCCATTAAGAGGTAAGGTTTGACAGGTAATGGGGGATTTGATCATACAGGAATTTGTAGGCCAAAATAAGGCATTTGTTTTTTATACTGAACACGGTCAGGATCCGCTGGAGGGTTCTGTGCATAGTGGGGTATCCTATGACTTGCATTTTAAATGGATCCCTCTGAGTGAGGCATCGTCAAAAACTCTCAGAAGGTATGAGTGCCGTCAAGGAGACCAGTTAGCAGACTGTTATAGTTATTTAGGCAAGAGATGACAAGTACCTTGGGCCAGGTTTAATAATAGCACTTATCTCATAGGGTTGTTGTAAGGATTAAATAAGATAATATATGAATGAACTTAGAATGCTGCCTTGCATGATGTAAGCATACAACAAATGGCAACTATTATTATATAAATATGACCTCATGTCAAGACTGAGCCACATGGAGCCCTAGAATTTCTTTGGGTTTTAACTCCTCCTTTTTAATTTTGGAAAAGTTTTCTGGCTGATTCTGCTCTGCATCTCAAGGTAATACTAATAGTCCAGTGTGTTTGTACAAATTATGCTCAGCTATATATCCATGCAAGTTCTCTAGAGAGGGGGTTATAAAGTTTTCTTGAAATAATAGAATGACCCAATTATAATAGGATATTAACAATATAAAATGCATGAAATAATTCTTTACTTTATTAAAGCTGACATTATACATTTCTTCCTTTTCTAAAACAGTCCTCTGTTTCCAGAAATGTAACAAAGATACAAAGAATACACAAAGTCATTTCTTCTACCCCATAACCTTCTTATTGTACTTTGTCACAGCCAGAGATGCCTCACTCTGGTATTTAGTAAGATTCTGATTGCTTTATTAGGCAGCTGGAACGTTACTATTTTCCCTTTGAACTGATATTAATCTTTTAGCCTCTTAAAGTTAGATACTTCAAAGCCCATGTCTCTCATGTATTCCATCTTTCCAAAGTTTTGGAACAATCAGAACCATAGGGTGAACACAGATTTCCTTGTACAGTAACATCTTCCTAAAAAAGAAGGTTATTTCTGGACAGATTCCAAATGCTTCTTACAATTTCCATTTGATTCTTCTTACTAGCCAAAGACTATTAAAAAAAAAATCTCCTTTTTTTTGTTTGAGAGCAGCAAGCAGACAGGGAAGGCAGAATACATTAAGAGAGAAGGACCTTTCAGTCTCAGTACCTTTGGGTCAGTTGTCCAGAATTGTCCAGAGTCTTGCGAACTTAAAACCCAGGTAAACATCTCCAATAAAAAGATGGATTGCGAGGCCATATTTCTCAAATCCAAGTGAAAATTTCCACTACCCGAAATACGTAAAATGCATACTTGTAAAGATGAAGTGAGACAATCCATATAAGGGCTTACAAGAGTGACTGGTACCCAGTTAATGCTCAGTAAGTATTATCTATAGTTATTATTCTAGCCAAGTTTGGAAATGTGCAATGGAGATTCCTCCAATTTCACTTCTTTATTTTGGCTCCTATTTCTCATATTGCATATTTTTCATATTTAAAATGCTCTTACTGGAGAAGAGCCAAGATGGCGCCGTGAGTAGTCCTCTTTGTCTCTCGCCCTTCGAGTCTACAATTATTTGGACACTTATCGCTTGACAAAGGATATCCAGACAGCATCTCAGGACGTCTGAGACACACACGCGACTATACATCGGAAGGCGGACGGACTTTCCTCCGGGAGGAGGTGGAAATAGGTGAGGGCTCTCCGACCCCGACGGGCAGCCTGGTACCCGCAAGCGGCTTTCTTCCAACGGACGCCCCCAGAGGATCCACGCACGTCTAGGGCAGGAGCGAGAACACAACAGAGGAGCGACGCTGGAAACAGGTGACCAGAACCCTACCTAAACCCCCTGCAATTACTCCTAAACGCAGAGGGAAACTTTGGAGTTGCACACCTGAGCCCGCGGGGAGAGTCTCTCCCCGCCATTGGCGGGGGGATCCAGCCTGGTGCTCGGGGCGCCCGGAGGGTCCCAGAGAGAGACACGGAGGGCACGGAGATCTCCCAGCTGCCGTTGCCCGCCCCGTGGGACTAGGGATTGCCGGAGATCTCAGAGAGGACTGGGGCTGGAGAGAGTTCCAGAGACCCAGCTTAGTAGCCTAGGGGGAAACCCTACAGGCTCACAGCAGCCTTAGGGAAAGCCTCTGCACAGCACCAGTAGAAGGCACCCAGCCGCCAGCCACAAGGCTGGAAGACCCCAGGGCAAAAGCAGCATAGCTAGGTGTACTAACCACAGACTGTAGAAGATGCCAATAGCTATCCTGCGACCTATAGAGGACAAGTGAGATTTGGTGGGTGCCGACAGCAACGGAGCGACAAATATAAGTGATCCCACCCCTGGCTGCTGGAAAAGCCCATAACACCGTTGCAGACCCCAAGGAGAGAGCACATCTAGGTGGGCTGCAACAGTAGGCACCTGCAGCCTGAAGCCCCCCTGTGACGGCCCCCACGGCAGAGGAGGGAATCCAAAGGGCCACTGTGGCTACGAAGAGGGGCCCAGGCCCAGTTAGCAACTACGGACAGGATTCCTGGTTGGTGAAATATAAACAGCTGCTCCTCCCTCCGCAGCAGCTGAAACAAGTGAAAGGAGCAACTAAACTCTATTTCCATGCGGAGGCACAAATCAACAACATCAAGCAATATGAAAAAATACATTAAATCTCCAGAACAGAAAGAAAGCAACAAATACACAGAAAACAATCCCAAAGAAAATGAGATGTATAACCTAAATGACGATGACTTCAAAACAGCCATCATTAAGATTCTCAATGAGTTAAGAGAGAATTCTGACCGACAACTCAACGAGTTCAGGAGCTATGTCACAAAAGAGTTTGATACGATAAAGAAGAACCAAACAGAAATATTGGAAATGAAGAACACAATAGAGGAGATTAAGAAAAATCTAGATGCTCTGAACAGTAGGGCCGATAATATGGAGGAAAGAATTAGCAATTTGGAAGATGGCAATATAGAATTGTTGCAGGCAGAGGAGGAGAGAGAAGCAAGACTTAAAAGAAATGAAGAAACTCTCCGAGAATTATCAGACACAATTAGGAGATGCAACGTAAGGATTATAGGTATACCAGAGGGAGAAGAGAAGGAGAAAGGGGCAGAAAACCTATTCAAAGAAATAATGGCCGAGAACTTCCCAAATCTGGTGAGGGAGATGGATCTTCAGGTGACAGAAGCCAATAGATCTCCAAACTTTATCAATGCAAGAAGACCAACTCCACGGCATATAGTAGTGAAGCTAGCAAAAGTCAACGAAAAGGAGAAAATATTAAGGACAGCCAGGCAAAAGAAACTAACCTACAAAGGAACTCCCATCAGGCTATCAGCAGATTTCTCAGCAGAAACTTTACAGGCTAGAAGAGAGTGGAATGATATATTCAAAAATCTGAAGGACAAAAATCTACAGCCGAGAATTCTCTACCCAGCGAAAATATCCTTCAAATACGATGGAGAAATAAAAACTTTCCCAGATAAACAAAAATTAAGGGAGTTCATTGCCACAAAACCTCCTCTTCAGGAAATCCTCAGGAAAACCCTCATTCCTGAAAAATCCAAAAAAGGAAAGGGGCTACAAAACCAAGAGCAGAGGAGATAAGTAGAAGGACAACAACAGAGAGTAGCAGCTCTACATCAGAACAGATTAAACCATGGGACGAGAAACAAAGGAAACTGAAAAAAACCGGAAAACAAGACACAAAATGGGAGTGGTAGGCCCCCACGTCTCAATAATCACTCTAAATGTAAATGGATTGAACTCCCCAATCAAAAGACACAGAGTGGCAGGATGGATCAAAGAACAAGATCCAACAATATGCTGCCTCCAGGAAACACACCTCAGCCCCAAAGACAAACACAGACTCAGAGTGAAGGGATGGAGAACAATACTCCAAGCTAATAATGAACAAAAGAAAGCAGGTGTCGCTATACTAATATCAGACAAGGTAGATTTCAAAGCAAAACAGATAAAGAAAGATAAAGAGGGACAGTATATAATGATAAAAGGGACTCTCCACCAAGAAGACATAACACTTATAAATATATACGCACCCAACACAGGAGCACCAAAATTTGTAAAGCAACTCTTAATAGAACTAAAAGAAGACATCAACAACAATACAATAATAGTAGGGGACCTCAACACACCATTAACACCAATGGACAGAACATCCAGACAGAAAATCAACAAGGAAATAATAGAATTAAATGAAAAATTAGACCAGATGGACTTAATAGATATATATAGAACACTTCATCCAAAAACAGCAGGTTACACATTCTTCTCAAGTGCACATGGAACATTCTCAAGGATTGACCATATTTTGGGAACCAAAGCAAACATCAATAAATACAAGAGAGTTGAAATAATATCAAGCATCTTTTCTGATCATAACGCTATTAAACTAGAAATCAACTACAAGAAAAAAGCAGAGAAAGGTGCAAAAATGTGGAGACTAAACAACACGCTTCTCAACAAACAATGGATCATTGAAGAAATTAAAGAAGAAATCAAATATTATCTGGAGACAAATGAAAATGAGAACACGACATACCAAATCATTTGGGATGCAGCAAAAGCAGTCCTAAGAGGGAAATTCATTGCAATACAGGCTCACCTCACTAAACAAGAAAAAGCTCACGTAAGCAACCTCAAACGACACCTAACAGAACTAGAAAAAGAAGAACAAACAAAACCCAGAGTCAGTAGAAGGAGGGAAATAATAAAAATAAGAGCAGAAATAAACGATATTGAAACAAAAAAGACAATAGAAAGGATCAATGAAACAAAGAGTTGGTTCTTCGAAAGAATTAACAAAATTGACAAACCCCTAGCCAGACTCACCAAGAAAAGAAGAGAGAAAGCGCAAATTAATAAAATCAGGAATGACAGAGGAGAAATCACAACAGATACCAATGAAATACAAGAGATCATAAGAGAATACTATGAAAAACTATATGCCAACAAATTGAACAACTTGGAAGAAATGGACAAATTCCTAGACTCATACAATCTCCCCAAACTGAATCAGGAAGAAATGGAGAATCTGAATAGACCAATCACAAGTAAGGAAATAGAAACGGTAATCAAAAACCTCCCCAAAAACAAGAGTCCAGGACCAGACGGCTTCTCTGGAGAATTCTACCAAACATTCAAAGAAGACTTAATACCTATTCTCCTCAAACTGTTCCAGAAAATTGAGAAAGATGGAGAACTCCCTAACACATTCTATGAAGCCAACATCACTCTGATCCCCAAACCTGACAAGGACAACACAAAGAAGGAGAACTACAGGCCGATATCACTGATGAACATAGATGCAAAAATCCTCAACAAAATTTTGGCAAACCGATTACAGCAATACATCAAAAAGATTATACACCATGATCAAGTGGGATTTATACCAGGGACACAGGGATGGTTCAACATCCGCAAGTCAATCAACGTGATACACTACATCAACAAAATGAAAAACAAAAACCACATGATCATCTCAATAGACGCAGAGAAAGCATTCGACAAGATCCAACACCCATTTATGATAAAAACCCTCAGTAAAATGGGTATAGAAGGAAAGTACCTCAACATAATAAAGGCCATATATGATAGACCCACAGCCAACATCATACTCAATGGACAAAAGCTGAAAGCCATCCCTCTGAGGACAGGAACAAGACAAGGGTGCCCACTTTCACCACTCCTATTCAACATAGTACTGGAGGTGCTGGCCAGAGCAATTCGGCAGGAAAAAAAAATAAAAGGAATCCAAATAGGTAACGAAGAAGTAAAACTCGCGCTGTTTGCAGACGACATGATCTTATACATAGAAAACCCCAAAGAATCCACAGAAAAACTATTAGAAATAATCAACAACTACAGCAAAGTAGCAGGGTATAAAATTAACGTGCATAAATCAGTAGCATTTCTATACACTAACAATAAACTAACAGAAAAAGAACTCAAGAACTCTATCCCATTCACCATCGCAACGAAAAGAATAAAATACCTTGGGATAAACTTAACCAAGGAAGTGAAGGATCTATACAATGAAAACTACAAGACTTTCTTGAAAGAAATTGACGATGACATAAAGAGATGGAAAGACATTCCTTGCACATGGATTGGAAGAATAAACATAGTTAAAATGTCCATACTACCTAAAGCAATATACAGATTCAATGCTATCCCAATCAGAATCCCCAGAACTTTCTTCACAGGAATTGAACAAACAATCCTAAAATTCATATGGGGGAACAAAAGACCACGAATTGCTAAAGCAATCTTGAGCAAGAAAAACAAAGCCGGCGGAATCACAATCCCCGATTTCAAAACATACTACAAAGCTACAGTGATCAAAACAGCATGGTACTGGTACAAAAACAGGTCCACAGATCAATGGAACAGAATTGAAAGCCCAGAGATAAAACCACACATCTATGGACAGCTAATCTTCGACAAAGGAGCAGAGGGCCTACAATGGAGAAAAGAAAGTCTCTTCAACAAATGGTGCTGGGAAAACTGGACAGCCACATGCAAAAGATTGAAAATCGACCATTCTTTTTCACCACACACCAAAATAAACTCAAAATGGATCAAAGACCTAAAGATTAGGCCTGAGACAATAAGTCTTTTGGAAGAGAATATAGGCAGTACACTCTTTGACATCAGTTTCAAAAGAATCTTTTCGGACACTGTAACTCCTCAGTTGAGGGAAACAATAGAAAGAATAAACAAATGGGACTTCATCAGACTAAAGAGCTTCTTCAAGGCAAGGGAAAACAGAATTGAAACAAAAAAACAGCTCACTAATTGGGAAAAAATATTTACAAGCCACTTATCCGACAAAGGGTTAATCTCCATAATATACAAAGAACTCACACTGCTTAACAACAAAAAAACAAACAACCCGATCAAAAAATGGGCAGAGGACATGAACAGACATTTCTCAAAAGAAGATATGAATATGGCCAATAGACACATGAAAAGATGTTCATCATCGCTAATCATCAGGGAAATGCAAATCAAAACTACACTAAGATATCACCTTACCCCCGTTAGATTGGCAAAAACATCCAAAACCAAGAACGACAAATGTTGGAGAGGTTGTGGAGAAAGAGGAACCCTCATACACTGTTGGTGGGAATGCAAACTGGTACAGCCACTATGGAAAACAGTATGGAGATTTCTCAAAAAGTTAAAAATAGAAATACCCTATGACCCAGCCATCCCATTACTGGGTATCTATCCTAAGAACCTGATATCAGATATCTCAAGAGTCCGTTGCACCCCTATGTTCATCGCAGCATTATTTACAATAGCCAAGACGTGGAACCAGCCTACATGCCCAGAAACTGATGATTGGATAAAGAAGATGTGGTATATATACACAATGGAATACTACTCAGCCATAAAAAAAGACGAAATTGGCCCATTCACAACAATGTGGATGGACCTCGAGGGCATTATGTTAAGCGAAATAAGTCAGTCAGAGAAAGACGAACTCTATATGACTCCACTCATAGGTGGAAATTAGTATATTGAGAAGGAGATCCGATCGGGGGTTACCAGGGAAAAGGGGGGGGTGGGGGGAGGGTACGGAGGGGGAAGAGGTGTACCCACAACATGACTAACAAAAATGTACAACTGAAATTTCACAAGCTTGTAATCCATCATAACATTAATAAAAAAAAAAAAAAAATGCTCTTACTTCCCTCTGTCCCCTGAGCTCATTGTATCCCAATGCTAAGTTACATATATGAGCTCTGTCCAAGGTCCTGGGGTCCAGGTCCTCAGATTTTGGAAATGGGACTACTGTTGGTGATATTTCCCAAGTAGGCATCTCTTTGGATTTCCTGAAAGTCAATGTTCTCTATCCCTTTTTTCTCCTTACAACTATCTCTCTCTTGGCTTCTGAATTTCTCAGGTCTTGGGTCACCTTCCTTCCTTAGATGTGAGCATAAACACCTCTTGCTACCATCACTTTTTCTGTTGCAGCTAGATCTTCCTCTGACATTCCATTTCAATATCCCTCTGGCATTCCCCTGCTTCTTTCATGTGGATCCTGCCAGGATTTTAAAAGTAAAGCTGCCTGTCAAGTTGGCCCCATACTTCCTCTCCCACATGCCGGGCTAAGGCTGTTTACTGGAGCCTGTTAGGATCCGCCTCATCTGCTTTCCCTTTTATTTCTCTTTCCTACTGTTTCTGTTCTAGCTACAAGATAAAACCTTGCTGTTGTTTTTAAAAAACTATCCCATTCTTTAGAAGTTCTCCTTTCAAAGTCCAAACCATAGTTTTCTGTTTTCCTACCAGTGCTGAAGCCTCTTCCCTGCTAACTATAGTTTCCAGGTTCCTGGGCAAATTTGTCTTCTAGAGTCAGAGTGGCAGAAGATCTTACAATTTTATTTTTGCTTCATCCCTTGGGTTTGAGATGACTCTGCTGAAACTTTAACAACAATCACAACCACAATATCAGGGTGTCCTCTGTTGCTTATCATGAGCCAAGCACTGAGTCAAGTGCTTTGTGCTGGATAGTACTGGCCCTACCTTACAGATGTGAACACTGAGGTCCAACTCAATAGAACAAGATATTTGCTCTACAATAACATCTCCCATTTTTATTTATTGGTTTATTTATAAAATCTTCCACCCTATGATGAATCTACCATGTGGGTTACCCAATTCCACCATCATGAACAGGCTTTAATAGTATGTCAGCTCCTAAGAAGTGAATACAAGCAAAAAAGGATAAGGAGGAGAAGAACCTGAGGTAGGGAATCCTATACCGTACCCCTAATCCCTGGTTCTAATCCATAATCCTGGTTTTATTGAGACGAACCTGGCCTGGCCTTAGAAAAGAACATAGATGCTCACATTATAGGCAGTGAACAAGATCTTCCACCAATTGGGATCTAAGCTCTTTCTTTAAGGGACTTTGCCTAGGATACAGATGTGAGACCAAATCTAACCTGTTCATCTGCTGAACTACACCAGATGCTGTCATGGTAGGGATCTTGGAAGAGATCCCGAATTGCCAGTTCCAGTCTGCTGCCGCCTATAGATGATGACATCCTTCCTAAATCCCTAAGGGGCATGGTCTGTATTTCCCAGAGGCCAAGCGCTGGCCACCTGGCAAACTAGGCTGGACAGTGCTGTTAGAAGTAATTGGTGATTCTGACAGAATTCAGCCGGAGGGCTGGGTGTCTGGCTCTTGCTCTCACAATGATGTTGTCCCATCACAGGGTTCCTGAGTGGTCCTTACACAAGGAACAATATCAACGGCAAACAAGGCATCATTTTGCTCTTAGGTTGCCCAATGGTCCCCCGTGGTCAGTACCCAATGGAAGGATCTCAGGTAGAGCTGGAATAATAGAGAATGTAGCAATTCTGAAGAACTGAGAGGGTTTCTACTGCCTCCTAAACCCAAATCCCAATGTGACCACCAGCTGGACTCTAAACTTGAAATGAATGCACCATGGCATGCACATGGGAGAAGGTGAAGAGAAAGAGCCTATAGCCTAGAGGCATGAAGCAGGAGAGAAGTGAGACATACATCCCTAGTTTTCAAACCTTGATGTGCATGAGAATTGCCTCAGGAGAGTGTTGAAAATACAGATATTCGAGAGACAATTTGGAACTAGTGAGTTAGAACCTGCGTTTTTCAATCCGTCCCTCTGGTGATTCTGATACATAGTGAAGTATGAGCATAATTGGAGTTTGGGAACTCCATTTGTGACCCAGCTCCCTTGTGTACAGTCCATTCAGTGTCCTGGGGTTGGACTTAATCCAATTGACGGGCCCTCCACTTGGTATGAGGTAGTAGGTGAGGAGAAAAATGTGCTCCCCTCCGCCTTTTTCATGTGTGAGCTTTAAGACCACTTTTTCTTAGGTTAGAGGAAGACTTAGCAGTCTGCCCTGGCCTCTTGTCCTGATCTGACCAATTTTTTATTTGAACTGGTGCAGGATGCTCCTCCACAAATTCCGGATTTATGGGAAGCCAATTCCAACAAGCAGAAAAAGAGGGACCTTCTAAAGGAAAAATAAGATATTTTTTAAGTGAGCCTCTGAAAGGAGGAGCTTTTATTTAACTTATTTGATCCTCCCACTAGAAGATCCACCCCTAATCACCATGGCCCAATAATGTCTTTGGTCCCTATTGGAGCTCCCAGCCAAAGTGATTGGTTTGTTTCTTTCCTGGTACACTCTAAGCTGCAGGGAAGCAGGGACATCTTCTCACTTCTCTGCTGTGCCATCCCCAATGCCTAGCACTGTACCAGGCACATTGTAGGTTCAGTAAACACTAGTTGAAAGAATACATGAGGGAATGAATGGATAAACTGGAATGGGCTTGCTAAGTCTTGGCACATAATGCCAAGTCTGAAACTCAGATCTCTGTGACCTTTGTCAAGTCACTTAACTTCTCTGAGTCTCAGTTTGCTTATCTGAAGGTAGAAATAATAATAGTACCCACTTCATAAGGCCTTACTGAAGATTAAATTAGTTATTACATGTTTAGTGCTTCTGGCAATGTCTGGTTAGCAACAAATATCCACTGTCATTAAATTTAAAAAATAAAGCTATATAAGGTGACCAATTTTTAATTTCACTGAATAAGTCATTAAAAAGATACAAGAAATACCATTTATTATCATTAGGTAATATAGAAAAAGCATCTTCACAAAAAATATGGAGGAAGGGCACTATCTCAGACTAATGATCATTCCTTTAACTTTTTAACAAATCTAACTTTATTAAAATTTTCTGTGCTGTCTTGATGTTTTAAAAAAATTCTCAAGGACTAATGGAAACATTTTCACAGTGATCTCTGTATTTTTTCTGTCTCAGAACCACTGAACTGGATTGCCTCTCCCTGAAGGGACTGACACAAGATTGATGTTCATGGCCTAGAGGACCTGGCATCTCTTTGTTCAGAGTGGGCACTCGGTTGTTAAGTATAACCCTGGGCCATGCAGCTCTGGTTGTAGCTGGGCAGGGCATGTGTTGGTCACTGCTGCCTTTGGGGGCCTGTGGACAAGACTTTGTCTTGACTCAACCAAGAGTGTTCTTTGTCCCTTGTTGTGACACCTTGGCTACACACACCTACATTTGAAGTATTGTTCAATAAAAATTCTCTGGAACTCCCTCAATTCCTAGCACTAGGATAGGTGCTAAGGAGGATCCTAGAGGGATAAGGGTGGGGAGGGACCCCAAAAGTTGAGTAGATTCCTCCCCCCAAGTACAAGTCATTGCTTTCCTTGAAGGAGACAGTTGGTGTGGATGGAGGGTGCAGGAAAAGCATCCTCCTTATCCTGTTTTCCTTTTTCAGCACATGACTCCACCAAGCCCTATCACATAAGCCAGAAAACTAGGAGTCATTTCCTTGATTCTTTTTCCCTCCATATTCAAGTGGTTACCAAGTTCAGTCATTGGTGCCTCTCAATATCTCTCATATCTGATTCTCACCACCATAACTACAGCAATGGCTTTAACATTGGTCTCCTTGCCTTAAACTTTTTTCCCTTCTATCTTTCTTCTATATTTATTTCGGTGATTGATTGATCAACTCCTCCATCCATTCATCTATCCACCCCCCCCCATCCATCCATCCATCCATCCATCCATCCATCCATCCATCTACTCTTATGTGGTGCACATAAAGCACGTGAGTGATCTTTCTGAATTACAGGATTGAGCATATCATACTCATTCCTTCCTCCTCTTCTTAAAAACTGGGACTACTCTGACGCAGAAAGAAAAATATTAAACACTTTCAAGGTCACTAGCAACAAAACTTGGAGCTATTATTTAATTAAACATTGTGTTAAGAACTTTTTCGTACATCTGATTTAATTTTGGATGGTGCTATCATTATCCCTATTTTATAAATGTGGAAACTGAGTCTTACAGATGTTAAGTAATATGCCCAGGGTCAGGTAACACAGATAGTAATCAACAGAATAAGAGTTTCACCTACTTTCAACCCCTAAACTACTCTGTCTCTGGGAGTAACCTTTTTTCACACACTCATCTCTTTCGAAACTACTCGACACACAGCATGCTCCAACACCATGTGGGAAATATGATTGGAGAGGTTTATGAAAATGATCCCACGGGAACAGAAAGAAGAGAGACACTGAATGTCTCTGGGGAGTGAGGAGTTGGTGTGGTGACGGGAAAGACTTTAGAAGGAGGTTAATCTGAAGTGAGCCTTGAGGAGTAAATAGATATTTAAGATTCAGGCACGAAATAGTAGGGCACCCCGCGTGGAGAGAGCAGCATTAGCAAGGGTGTACAGGCTTAAACCTTTATTAGAAGACCATCCATATTGGAATCTAAATATATGAAGCATCTAAAGAACAAAGGGGGTCCCGGAAGATTCTAGAAGGTGATCATCCACTAAACACACACGTCATGCATGTTTGCACATGCACATACACACACATGCTGCAATTTTAGTTGACAGGAAGTTGTTACTTTGCATGGTGTGGGCTGCACAGCTGCCAGTGCTAAGTGGGTGATGCTGTGGTGAGCCAGTCCCCCAACACAGCCCAGGGGCCACAAGTAGGAATGAATGAATATGACCATGGTGGTCACCCTGGTTAGGCAAAAGCTTGGACAGCTCTTGTTTGTTTATAAGTTTTTGTGAGAAGCACTTACTTTAAAATATTGACTTGAAAAGTGTACAACTATTTTATGTGCTAAAATTTTTTTTTCCATCATAGTACTATTTTGGAACACAAATATCTAAACTTCAGTAATATTAACATAGAAGAAGAGAAACTCCAGGCATTTGGGATCATAATCTTCCTCCGTGCCTGGCGAGTCTGGGGAGGGTGAAGAACACAGTGTGGCTGGAGGTAAGGGTGCTCTTGGCTAGAGGTAAGGCTGGAAGGGCCTGATGCTTTTATCTGGCCAGTTGCCCAAACCAATTCTTACCTCTGCCTGCCCGATCGATTTTACCCAAATCCTGTCTCTCTGTCCATCTTGTCCAGGCCTTGGCTATACGGCTTTTCCCATGCATGTGCTGCATTCACAGGATCTTTCTGATCTGTAACCACCACAGCTCACATCTTCCCTTACACTTTGCTGATTTCACTTTTAGGTCCTAGAGGAAAAGTAATTCCTCCCATCTACGGGCAGGTGCAGGGATGTAGCTGACACTGTAGCTGGTCTCCCAACAGCCATTATTATAACTCTTCCTAATAGACCCTCCATTTTTTCTGCACACATGGCTTCACAGAATAAGGACAATTACCAGCCTCCTCTACAACTATGTGTGGTCTTGTGACTGAATTTTAGCCCATAGCAAGCAAATCAAAGAATTATTATTACTATAGAAATATTATTTCTAGGAAGCATCTTTAAAAGAAGGGATATGCACTTATTTGCCTCTTCCTTGATCATTGGAATGCAGAAGTTATGGCTGGAGATGAAGTCAAACCGAATCCAGACATGGATGTGTGTTGAGAATGATAAAGCGAAAGAGCAGAGGACCTGGGTCACTGTTGATTGTGATACCTTCTTGCCTGATGTTGAATTTATTTGCTTGATAATGAAACTTCTATTTTTTTTTTAAATCACTGCTATTTTGGATTATCTATCATACACAGCAGAAACTAATCTTAACTGAGTGTATCAGACAAATTTTGCTGCATAACAAACCACCCCAAAACTTAGTGGCTTTAAACAACAAACATTTATTTTTTTTCTTACAACTTTGTAGATTGGCTTGATGGTTCTTCTGGTTTGGATGGGCTTGACTGATCTCTGGATCAGCTGGTGGCTCAACTGGCTGGATGACCTAGTCTTATCTTATTCACACTCCGCATGAGCTGGGGGAACATATGTGCATCTCATCATCCAGCAGGTCAGCCCAGACTCCTTCATATAATAGTTTCAGATTCCCATGAGCAGCAAGAGAGGGCAATTCCCATTGCACAGGAACTTTTCAAGTTTATGACGGCATCACCTTTGCTATGGTCCTATTGGCCAAAGCAAGTCACATGATCAAGCTCAGAGTCAGTGTGGGAGGGGACAACCCAAGGACCTAGATACAAAAAGGCATGAAGAGATTGTAGGTTAATAACCTGCCACGCTGATAAAAAGAGGATGCTATTTTTAAGAGAGCCAGAACCATTTTCCCCAGGTTAAAACAACTTATTCATAGCAGAATTTGGGTAGAATCTAAATATTCCTAACTTCAAATCCAGGGATTTTTCTAAAATAGCATAATGTTTAAGACCATGGGCTCTGAATCTGGACTTCCTGAGTTCAAATCTTAGCTCTACCCCTCCCAGACCTGTTTCCTTGGATAAGTTTTACTTTATCTCTCCATTCTTCAGTCCTCCTCTGTAATATGAAGATAATGAGACCATTGGGATATAATGGGTATTAAATGAGTTGATATATGTACAGTGCTAACCACAGAGATTGGCACATAACAAATTTCTCCAAAATGATAGTCAATATTATTGCGACCAAGATAGCAGTTGCATCTCCTACTATTCCCTGCCCAGCTCTGTCCTACCCTGAAAGATCGTATATGTGGTTCCTCACACCAGAGTTCTCCTGGCGGCAATTTCAGGTGCTGCCTTCTTCACTCCTTGCAGAAGCCATTGGAGCTGACAAATATGTAATCCCTTCTGTAAGTGAAGATCTTTACCCACCTGTGAGGTGCTATTATTTTTACTATTAGAGCTCATACCTCTGGGATTTCCTTCAGATTTAGATTCTAGTTAACTTAGAAGCTAACTGTCACTCCAGGACATATCTGGCCAGCAGGGTATGCCCAGGGGTCTCTTGTGTGAAGGTTTCTTGTCATTTCCATTGCCTGGTGGGCCCTGGTGCAAAAGTAGAAGGCTGGAGGCTCAGCAACTGACCGAGGGAAGCTCTCATCTTTGCAGCACTGCCCTGGAAAAAAAGGATGAAACAGATCTAACTGCAGGTAATTAATTCTCCTGGTGTTTGGCGGGTATGTGCATCTACTTTGGTGCCTACATTTGTTAAGATCAAGCAATAGGGATTTCTTTCAGAGTAATTGTAATAAAAATTTAAAAAAGAAAAGGAACATTTTTGAACCGCTAAGCTGGCCGCCCTAAATCTCTGGCCTGTTTGGTATGTAAAATCTGTCATCCGGCACGCATTTTTTATGAAAGGATTGAAAACCCAAGAAATAAAACAGAGGGTGTGGAACATCATTATGCGCAAGTTAGAGCTGCCCAGGCAACTGGGATCGAGCAGCCAGTCCCTGGGGAGAGCAGAACCAGAAGCACTGGGGATGGACAGATACCCAGGAGGGTTAGCCGAGCCCAGACAGAGCCAGTGAGGAGCCCAACAATGGTTAGCTCCTGCATAAGGCTGTAAAGAGTGAGGGAGATCTTCACCCTCACCTGGGGCTCTAAGCCAGCCTGCCACATCAAAAGGTGCTGGGCAAACAAGTTTCCACAAGCACCACCCCAGTCTAAACTACCAATTACTACAGTCAAGGTAATGTTCTAACAAACCAACCCAAACATGTACAGTGGCTTGAATATCATCAACATTTATTTCTCCTTCATGCAAATTCCAAAATGGGTGCTTCCGATAGGTGGGCAACTCTCCTCCAAATGGGGATTCAGGGTTCTAATCTTCTACAAGCGATGGTCTAACTATCTTTGGAATGTGGCCTCTGAGGTTCACATCTACCTGGAGGAGAATGCATGGGAGGGTTTCATGGGTCAGGCCTGGCTGGGGCTATGGTATTTGTGCTCACATTTCTTTAGTTAAAACTCAGCCACCTGACCATACCTACCCGTTAGGGGGTCTGGAAACACTGTCTTACTCTATTCTCTGTCCTCCACCACCTGTCTCCTCCCAGAAGAGGTAATAGTTTTGGCAAATGCATAGCCAATCTCTGCCACATCTAGATTGGATGTAATCACTCGATGGCGTTATTCGCATTTTTGCCCCGGGCAATCCATCCCATGTGCTGAAGCTACGTGGTCAGTCCAGTTCTCGACTTCAAGGATTTCTCATTGCAATAGGAATAAAACCCAGTCCCCTTCCCGTGCCCTACGAAGCCCTGCGTGGTCAGGAACCTGCCTGCAGCTCAGAGCCCATCTCCTGCTTTCTCCTGCTCAGTCCAGCTGGCCACTCCAGCTCCATTCAGGTCCTGAAGCACAACACACGAAGCTCTTTCCTGTCTGAGGCAATTTTTTTAAATTTAATATGTTTTGTTTATTTCCAGGTTTATTGAGGTATAATTGACAAGTAAAAATTGTATATATTTAAGGTATATAGTGTGGTGATTTGATAGACATATACATTGTGGAATGATTACCACAATCGCACTAATTAACACATCCATCACCTCACATAATTACCGTTTTTTGTGTTTATTCAGAGAACACTTAGGACCTACTTTCAGCAGATTTCAAGGATGTGATACCTTACTATTAACTATAGTAAGGTACACAATGTTGTTCATTAGATCCCCAGAACTTATTTATCTTATGAATAAAAGTGTGTACCCTTTGACCAACATCTCCTCCTTTCCCCCATCCCCTAGCCCCCGGCAATCTCTGCTTCTGAGTTTGACTTGTTTAGATTCTGCATATAAGTGAGATCGTGCGGTATTTGACTTTCTGTGTCTGGCTTATTGTACTTAGCATGGTGTCCTCCATAGGTTCATCCACGTTGTTGCAAATGTCAGAATTTCCTTCTTATTAGGGCTGAGTAATATTGCATTGTATACATATATACCATATTTTCTGTCTTTATTAGTATGTCGATGGACACTTACATTGTTTCCATATCTTGGCTATTGTGAATTACGCCGCGATGAACATGGTGGTGCAGATATCTCTTTGAGATCCTGATTTCATTTCTTTTGGATGTAGACCCCAAAGTGGGATTTCTGAATCACATGGGAGCTCTATTTTTAATCTCTTGAGGGACTTCCATACTGTTTTCCATAAAGGCTGTACCATCAACACTGCACAAGTGTTCCCTTTTCTCCACAACCTTGCCAACACTTATCTTTGGCCTTTTTTTTTTTTGCTGTTCTCTTTCCACAGAACCCCCTTCTCCCAGACTGTCCATCTTCTTATATTACCTGTTGTGGTCAAAACATCACTTTCTAAGAGACACTTTCCTGACCATCCCAAGGTAACCAGCCCCTCCCCTCACTGCTCTCCATTACCTCATCTTATATCTTCTTTTTAGAACTGTCACGTTCAGGAATGATCTGGGTCATGTATGTGTTTACTCATTTGTCTGTATTCCCCACTAGACCAGGAGTCAGGACACTTTTTCTGGAAAGGGCCGGGTAAGTAAGTAGTTTCGGTTCTGTGGCCACAGTTACTCATCACAATTACTCACTTCTGCTGCTGTAGAAGAAGAGCAACCATAGACAATATGTCAGTGAATGTGTGGGGCTCTTTCCCAATAAAACTTTATCTACAAAAGCAGATGGTGGAACAGGCTCTAGTTTGCTGGTCTCCACACTGAAACCATAAGGTCCATGAGGACAAAGACCATCTCTGTTTTATCCATCACTGCATCCTCAGCTGTTAGCATGGTGACTAGCACATAGTAGGAACTCACACAATGCCATTTCCAGGGATTTTGACTTGGCTGTAAGTTCAGTATTGAGGGCAAAATAATGGATATGGATAGATTCATGCCTCCTAAACTTAGAGATATTTGGGGTGGCACTCACAGTAGGTGGGTTCCTTGCTATTCCTGTTCCCAGCCCTTCCTAATGTGCTTTCCTCAACTAAAGAGGCTGGTAAGTAAAAATCTTGATCTTCCTAGTCACTCTCCACTTAGGCATGGCCATATAAATAGTGCTTGTTGATGGTACTTAAGTGAAATTCTACTGAGCTGGGCTTCTGAAAAAGCATTTACTTTCTTGAGGAAAAGAAACAGATTTGACTATGCATCCTTAACATTTTGTCCCTCTTTCTGACTGTGATGCAGATGTGATGTCAAGAGGCACGGCGGCCACCTTGTGGGCATACGATAAGAGCTTAGTGCCAAGGATGGCAGAAAGGTAAGATATAAGGGCTGGGTCCTCAATGTCGTTGAGTGGCTGCACCAGCCTTCGAGCGCTCACTGGGCTTCTTGTTGTTTAAGGTAACTCGAGCCCTTACTTGTTTAAGTCGTTGGGAGTTAGGTTTTCTTTTGCTTGGAGTTAAACACTTTCCTAACTGATGCACTTGATAACTGTTATTATACCAATAGTCCCACTACCCTGTTTTTTTTTCCTCCCTGGAAAAATTTTCCTCTCTGGCAATCTCAAAAACTCTGTTTCTCTGATCACTTGTGTCCTTTTTCTTATTGTTCTCTTCTTGTTCATCACCTCCTGTTCAACTTCGTAGGAGAATTTTGGAAGAAATAACTAGAAAACTGCTTGATCTTAGAAGATGTTACCCTGCCAGGGGCACTGTGCAGATTTGGTACCATGGACAGCAACCCCACCGCCATCTTGCAGCCTGTTTCTACGCAGCCTGTGAGAGCTAAAGCTCTGGTTCTTCGGACTCTGGGCTGCTTCAGATGGCATCCTCTGCAATCACCTTCTAATATTTCAGCCCTTTAGCACTCCACCGCTATCTGTAGGCTGCATATACACTTCTCTGACTGAGTCCAGGCCTGCTATATAAGGGAGGGGGGGCATGTGATTCTTAGAAGAGGCACTTCAAATTGGGGCACTTTGACATCTTTATTAGAAACTTTCTTCAATAGAATAGCAAGCTAATAGGGGTCTGAGATTTTATTAAGTGACTTATTAATTCAACATACATTTATTGAAGTCTTACATGTGTCCCTACATTCTGTAAATTGATTCTGGGGATATAGAAATACAAAAGCTATTCTTAGCCTAGAGCTGCTTACAGTTGAGAGCAGGTGACAGGTACATAAACAGATTCTTTCAATAAGATGGGGTAAGTGCTATGAAGGAGATACCCAAAAGACACCAGGAAGGAAAAGGAAGAGTGGTTAACTCTGTCTGGCAGTTTGCGGATGGAGTTATGGGTCCTTTTGACCTAGAATCAAGTATGAATCCACTTTCAAAATGGGTGGTTAAGAAGAGTCATTCCAGGCTCAGGAAACAGCATGTGCTAAAGTCCGGAGACATGAGTGAGCATGGAGTATCTGGGGATGGGTAAGGACGTTGGTATGGACATAGTATGGGTTATGGGAAGTGCTAGAAGGAACGCTGATTTTGGATGAGGCTGGAGAAGAAAGCAGGGGCAAGACCAGGCCAGAGAGCTTGGACCACAGACCCAGAAGCAGCCTGAGAAAATAGCCCTGAAATTATAAATAACATGGAGGGAGGGCTCCCCCTCTCCACTCACAATACCAGTTTAAGTATAAACACAACACCAGGAAAATGAGTCTCTGGAGATAATCGAGTTTGTACATATTGTACTATGGGCATCACCAATGTAATCACAGACTTTCAATTCACAAATCCTATTTGTTGTTCCCTTTTCTCTAAGACAACAATATATAGTGTTTTCTACTTACTTTCAGTAGCATAAACAAATCACTTTCATTCATATTGGCCTTTCACAGACGGGAGTGTTATTGGATATGAGGGTGTTTATATAGCAGTAGAAGGATTGATTGTGCCTGAGAAATCCCACTGTGCTTAGGAACTCACACACGCACACACACAGTCACACACACACACCCTGAAGGAATTGCCAACACATAAAGCTTCTTGCCAGCTGATACTTCTGTGCAACTCTGATAAACAGTGCATCGAGTGGGGCAACATCAGAGACAACGTGGAAAATCAGGGCTCTTGCTCAGCTCCAAGAGCTCCTTTCTATTTTACTGTCTCTCTCTCCCTTACTTTATGAGGTGGGTCAACCTTGTCCATGAAGCTTAATCATAATTTGGGATTTTGCTGGCTGAGGACGGCTGCATTTATTGAGAGAATAGACTAGAAGGGCTCTGAAGTGCCTTGTATTTCCAGGTGGCTAGGATTCTGAGTTCCAAAAGTTGTGATTCTAGAATTCCAAGTGTCACTAAACTCCAGGAGGCTGGGCTTTGAAGACTCTACAAGCACAACATATCAGAAATGGGGTTGAGCAAAGCATTTGACCTCTTGATTCTTTGTCATCAGAGGCAGAACCCAATGTTTCAGTGGTTGGGCATCTCACAGAAGCAGTTGTACTTTGAGGCTTTTAGAGAGAAATTAAAATCCTGTTGGCTAACAATGACTAATTCTATAACAGCAGGAGGGTCACTAACGCTCCAACACCAAGCCAGGCGTCCTGCTGCAGTGTGCATGATTAGGAGCCAGTCGGGAGTGGTGATGAGCATATACTGATTTTGTGGGTCTTATTTTTCAGCTGCTACCTTCTGTGGTTGCCATAATTCTTTTTACTTTTACCCTGTACCCTTAAGAGGAGATGCTAACTATTGCTCTTGGAAATAGATTCTGTAGCAATCATTATAATTTGTGGGCACTTACAGGCATGGAATATTGGACCAGGAGCTCGTCCTGCACAAGTTCATGATGTAGTTATGAAAAGGACGTATTGGAGAGGGAGAAATAAAATTCTAGAGTCTACCACTAAGTGTGTGGCTTTAGGTAAGCCACTTCTCCTCTCTCCGCTTCAATGTTCCATCTGTAGATTGAAGCTGCTGAACTGGATAATGGATCATTGTGGCCAACATAGATGCCAGCAGAGAACAAAGAAATAACATACAGCAATTAAGCAGGCTGATTGTATGCACATAAGCAAATGCTGTGTGAGTTGGCTGGAGAAGGTGCCTGTGACCCACTGGAGAATGTGACCAGCCCTGTCTCAGCTCCAGCTTGTTGTTTCCTTCCAGGAATGCAGGCCCAGAGTTCAGAGAGCTCCTGGTTTCTCAAGAGAATCCAATAATCTAGATGTTATGAGAAATCTCCAAATTTTTAAATATCAGCCTAAAATTTTTTGAAATACTGAGAAAAACAGGTAATCTCATCCATTGGTCAAATTTCAACCATGGGCCACCAGTTTCTGTCCCCTAGACTTGCTGGCCTGTCTTCCAAATCTATTGTTCTGTGGCCCAATGATACTTTTTTGCCACAGATGGAATTCCTACCTAGAACTTTGGGTGCCCTTCGGCAGCTGTTTAAAAAATAAGTTCTGTTATTTAACTGTGTGATTTGGGCAAGTCACTTCACCTCTCTTTTATAAAATGGAAAACAATGAGATCTATCTAAGAGGGCTGCCGTGAGAATTGTAGGAAATGATGTATCTAAACTACTCTATCCCGGGCGTAGCCATGACTTACCCCTCCTTTGCTTCTTCAATCCTTCCTTTTTGGGTTTCGTTTACTCATTCAGTGACTCAATAAATAATGATTGGGCACCTAGTGTAGAACAGGCATTGTGCCAGGTGCTGGAAATCCAGTAGCGAACAAGCTAGGCAGGCTCTCTCAACTCTTGGAAATATTAATCATAAGGCGAGTAGTCATTACTGAATGCTAATTATGTACCAAGCACTACGCTTAGTGCTTTATGAGCATTAACCCTTTAATATTTGTAATAATCCTATAAGTATGCATCTACTATTATTCCTACTTTACGGATTAGAAAAAAATCAGACCAGAAAAGTGATAAATTACTTGCTTCAGGTTACAGAACTAATAATGGTAGAGCTGGGTCTTGAACCTGGTTCTGCCTGACCTGAAACACTTAATAAACACCAGCGACTTTAGGCTGGCAGAGCAGGCCAGTAAACCAACAATATAGAGTGCAATGTGATAAAGGCTGAAAGAGAAGAAATATGGGGGATGTGGGAGCATAGCAGAGGGGTAGCTATTCCAGTTGGGAGTGCGTGTGTGTGTGTGTGTGTTGGGGATGGTGGTGGTCAAGGAAAGTGTTCTAGAAGTAATGGCATGTAAGCTGAGGCCTGAAAGCTCTGAGGCCTCTGATGGGAGGGAGTTGTATGGGCACCTACAGGGATGACTGAGGCGGCAGAATCTCTGCCAGATGCAGAAACATCTTTCAGCTTCTCTTCTGGGCTTCCCCACGAAACATCTCTCAAGTGAAGGGTCTTAATGCTTCAAGAATCATGAAGGATCTATTGAAAAGAGATCATTTGGAGGCAACAAAGAGAAAGGGCAATTCCTGGATGTAGCATCAGAAGAGAGGGACCCTTCTGGGAAAGGAGGTGACCAGCTACTTTTCCATCACTCTGCTTGTTCCTCTTGAAGAATTTGTTCTTGAGACCAATGGTTTCATGCCAAGAGCTTGGGGAAAGTGACTGGGAGAAGCAGGATTGCCTAGCGGTGAAGCCCACGGGCTCTGGCATCAGACCACTGAGGTCAAGGCCTGGCTGCTCTTCTCTATCCCTGGGACCTTGGCCTGGTTACTTAACTTTTTTCCTGCCTCAGTTTCCCCATCTGTCAAATGGACTTCAAATTAGTTGGACTTATCTCTTAGAGTAGTTGGGATGGCTAAATGAGATAATGATGTAGAAGGCTGACCAAGGAGCCTCTACATAATAGATGCTCAGCAGCCGTGTGTTGATCAAGGCATCTGGAAAATCCCAAATCAAACCCATCTGCCCTCATTCAGCAAATGTTCTTTGAGCACCTCTTAATACATTGCACGCACATTAGCAATGATTACCTCAATTAATCCTCATGAAAATCTTGTGAGATAAGAGTTCTTAAACTTTTTTCACACATGAGCTCTAAGCATCATTGAATTTCTCAAGCTCTGTTACTGGGAGCGGCAGACAGGTATCATAGAGCACCCTCCCTGCCTCGTGGCCTTTGTAGTTTTTTCTGACAAGAAGGCTTCTCTTCAAGATATTCATAGGATATTCTCTCCATTCTTTCAGATTTCTGCTCAAAAGTCACCACCTCCAGGAAGCTGCCCTGACCTCTTTATGTGATATGACATCCTTATTACTCCTTAGCTCACTTATACTCAGTTATTTTTCTTCATAGCACTTCATAATAGCTGACAATTTATCTGTCTATCTGTCTATCATCTGTCTTTTATTCGACTTCACCACTAGAGCTGAAGCATCAGGAAGACAGGAACTTTGTCTTACTTATCCAGCACTATACTCCCAGTGCTTGGGACTCAGTAAATAGTTGCTCAGTAAATGAATTGATACATGGATGGATGGATGAATGGATAGATGGGAGGATAGATGGATGATTGGATGGGAAGATGAATGGGCTAATGAATGGATAGATGGGTATATGGGTGGATGAGTGGGTGGGCAGACTGATGGATGGAAAGCACATGGGAATTTGAGTCAGATGAGTCTTGGACCAAGCCCTGACCGTGTCTCTCATCTGCTCCTGCTCCATGAATCTCATCTCTTTCCCAACGTAGTTCATTGGCATCACTGTGAGTATCATCAAATCATTAAGCAAGCAGAATGCCCCATTATTTCGTGATGTTCACATCTTGTCCAGAGGTTTGCAAATTGTGTTCTAGGGCACCCTCTAATTTTACAGAAGTGGCTAAGAGCCAGGGAACCTGTTCTCCTCTCACCTCCAGACTTCAAGGAGAGCAGCCCCTTTTCATTTGTCATAAATGTGTAACTTCTGCATGAGGTTTCAGTTGATTAAAAGAGTTAAGCTTCTCTAAAATAAAACACACTCTGATACCCACACATGATCTAATGCTTTCATTTTATGGGCAATGTAATTTTTCCAAATATATGAATTTACTTCCCTCCAAAGTCTTACGGGGATTGAATGTCATAGTTAAGACCAGTTTAAATGTGGATCCAAGCCCAATTGTCTTTCCATGGTATAAGCCACTCCTTCATTTATTCAATCATTTAAGACAGATTTATTGGGTACCTACTCTGTCCTGGACCCAAATCTTGTACCCCAATGTAGGTGCTGGGGATATAGAGGTGAACTAGACAGGTAAGTTTCCTATACTCTTAGAACAGCCAACAAATAATTAAACCAGATAATTTTGAGTATTAAGCCAAGGAAAACCAAAGCAAAGTTCTGCGGAAGGGAGGTGACAGTGGTGGTGGTAGGTATTCCAGGAAACTACTCAGAGGATATTAGCTGCAAATGAGCACGGACATAACTGGGTGGACCTTCCTCCGTGAGAAATGATTTGCTTCTCCTCGGAGAAAAATAGTTTGGTTAAGGCCCCAACCTCCTACTCATCCCGTTTCCTCTCCCAGCCTAGGTGTGCAAAGCCCTCCTGGCAAACCAGCTGTCAGAAGCCCATGCCGGTCAAAGTGGCACATGCACTTTATTGCTTGGTAAGCCCACGATCTGATTCTGATGAACCCACCGACATGGATGTTTTATTGCTCAGTAATCCCAGGATTGGATTTTTATCAGCCTCGCTGCCCAATTTCCATTTATTGTGCTCTGACTTCTGTTAGACTCTTTCATGTGAGTTGATTGGAAGTTGATGCTTGGATGAAACGGCAGTAAATTGACCTTGGAAACACACACACATGGAGACATGCACAAGAAAGACTTCACGGTTTAGGGTGGCTCCACGGGGCAGATGAAATTGGAGAGACTTGAGCGCGGCTCCCAGAGGCAGGGATGATATTAATGAACGTGTAAGAGAGGTTACGGAGGAGAGACTGCCCCTCGGGACTGCGGTCTGACGGGGCTGCTCGCATCACCATTTTAGGGCCCTTGAAGCAAGCCTATTTAGAGAAATAAGAAACATAGCGGATTCTGTGCCTTCCTATGTCAAATTGGAGATAAGTCTGAAGGTTTTCTTTTGATTCTGTCATCATCTAAGTTAAGTTTGGTAACCAGTGGATGCCGGTCTTCTTTGTTGTTTTTGTTGTTTTTGAGGAAGATTAGCCCTGAGCTAATATCTGCTGCCAATCCTCCCCTTTTTGCTGAGGAAGACTGGCCCTGAGCTAACATCCATGCCCATCTTCCTCTACTTTATATGTGGGATGCCTGCCACAGCATGGCTTGATAAGCAGTGCACAGGTCCACACCCGGGATCTGAACCGGCGAACCCCGGGCTGCGGAATCAGAGTGCGCAAACCTAACCGCTGTGCCACCGGGCCGGCCCCTGGATGCTGGTCTTTGAGATTCAGTTTAGCCTGTTGCTCAAGACACTATAACTTAGGAAGCACTCATTAAGCACCTACTGTGCACATAATTACCTGATGAAAAGGTAGGAAAAAGAGAAGATGATTCCCACTGCTGAAAACGTCTCTGGAAGATGTGCCATAACTGAGTTAAAATGATTCTGGAGTGCAGCTGCTGGAGACAGCTCGTCGGTGCAACATTCCCTGCGAGGCATACAGGCTGGTGGTGCTGACCTTGCCCTTCACCTCCGCAGACAACTCCAGCCCCATTCTGTCCCTGCTCTGGAGCCGCTGCCTCAGAAGACAGTTGTTTCTCTGATTCTGCCACCTGGATGCGGCCTCTGAGCATTGGCTACACTTCAACCACTTCTCAGCTGAAGCACAAAATTCTTCACATGCAGACTTGTTATTCTTCAGGCGCGGCTGGATCCAGGAGCTCACACAATGCCGCCTGGGCTCTGTCTTTGTATTTGGTTGCCTCCTACACTTTTATAAAAGCTCTTCTCTGCGGGTGGGCCTGGCAGCTTTGGGTGGCTATCTCTCCAGCTCAGCAACTTCAGGAGAAACAGAGCTTCTATTTTTATATTATTCCAACAAGATCGGGGCTGAATCTCACTGGATCAACTTGAGCCACGTGCCCATTCCTGAACCAATCACTGCGGCCAGAGGAACGGGGTACTCTGATTGGCCAGACTTGTGATGGGCGCCCGCTCTGAAGCTGGAGCCTGGAGTCAATCACCACCATTCCACGTGAAGTCATGGTGAGTTATGGGCAGTTCTGTGGAGCAAAACTCAAGTGCTGTTACCCAAAGAAGGGGAAATGGATTTCAGAAGGGCCAAAACAGTGTTCATTTCACTGTCTCATGACATGTTCCACATCCCACCTGTGTTATAGTTATGTCTGCTTATCTCCCCTCCCAGATAAAAGCTTCTTCAGGCCGGAACCACATCTGTCTCAACATCTCCTGCTTGACCCTGGGGAGTGCCTTTCCCATGGCAGGTGCTCAGTAAATACGGCTTTAATGGAATATGTATCCAGGCTCTTCTTTTACTTTGCTTGGTGTAATTACTTTAAGAATCCCCATGTGGAAGAAAACGCTCATTTTAGCACTCCTTTCCAAGAAATACATCTTCATGTAAAGACAAAGCCTTCAGAGCCTGTATAGTTCCTGGGTTTTATGGTTAACAAATAAAGTTGAGCAAAATTAATGAATGTGTCAAAATTTCTGAGGCTTTGATGACTCAGACTCATTGGGTAAATGTTTCCATTGAACGAAACAGATTTATCTTTCCATTGTTCGTAACTGTAGGTCATTGAATAGATGAGGCTGGCTGAGGCTTCTGTGGAGACAATACTGAAGTGGGAAAAGCAGGAGGCCAGAAAAGGTTTTCCAGGCATCTGGAAAGTTTGGGGCTCCAAAAGTTTAATTAAAAGTAGGGCGTAGAATTCAAGAAAGTTTTTGCTATAGAGATTTGGACTCAGCTGGTGTCAGATGAAAGGATCTAGTCTAGGAAAGGGGATTCTTTTCTTTAGAGGGATTAACTGGTGGGTTAAAGAGAAACCCCAACTGTGTTCTGGAATAGCTCTTCGAGTCAAGCGCTCGGCTGACTACACAGGAGTTACTTAAGGAGCTTGTCAGAAATACGTACTTTCGGGCTTCCCCTGGTGAAGCCAGGTGTGAGGACCTCTGTGTGTGGGCTGCTGCTCACCCACTCCAGCAGTTCACGGTGGGTAAGACCTGAGCATCTGGAGGTGGCCGGTTGGGGTGAGAACTCAGCTTTGCCCCTTACTGGCTGGGAAGCCTTGGGTAGTAAGATGCTTAAATTCTCTGATGCTCAGGGAAAAAAATGAAGACAAGCATTAGTCCTTATCTCGCAGATTTGTGTGAGGATGAAAGCAGGTAACATCCATACAACACACAACAGAGTGCCTGGCACAGCACACACCACCAAGGATTGCTAAAGACTGTTGGGGATGTTATGCCACAAACACAGCCATCTCATCTTAATAATAATAATCGTAATAATAGCAAGAATAACTTATAAAGTACTTACTGTATGCTAGGCCCAGTTCCAAGTGCTGTCTAAACATTAACCTGTTTATTCTTATAAGAACCCCATGAGGTAAGAGCTCTTATTATTGCCATTACATAGATGAGGAAACTGAGGCAGAGAGAGATTAGGTAACTCCCTCCCTTGCAGAGAACTTCTCCCCAGGAGCCATTTGGGTGGCAAGAACACATCTTTGCCCAGAAAGCGTGTCCTTTGGCTTAGCAGAATGGAGTGGGGGCACAGTTCAAGGGGGCAGACTTGCAGTGCGAAATAAATCCAGTTTAATTGCCTGTGTAGGCAGGCATTTCCGGCTGGGCTCTCAGCTTCTCGGAGTGCTTGGGTGTGGTTTTTTGAAGAGGCTGAATTATTCTGCTCATTCATACCTGTACAGCTGGTGACTTCCAAAGCTGCATGGCCCTGTCTTGTCACTCCAAGGTCGTTTTCTGCCCTTCTTTCTCAATTCCCATGCAAGGCCCTGCTTGGGCATCCTGCCCTGAGGTCCCCAAGAGTGCGACCTGGCCCACAGGCGGTGACCTCAGTTCGGCAGAGCTCATCCCCACTGGTCTGCTGGACTAGGCATCTCATGGGTTGGTGGAGGGAATGAAGCTGGATGCCTGATGCCTCCCTCCTGGTCCAAAGGGGAGCCACCGATCGAAGTGTTCCTTGCAAGAGCGGCGCCCAGGTTCCCAGGCAGCCCGGATACGTGTGCTATTGCCTGTGAGAAAGGCATCTGCTTCGTTGGGAATCCATCACCAGGGCCCATTTAGTGAGCCGCTTGCCTCTCGCATCAATTCCAGTTGACAAGCAGTTGGTCTGCTACTCTCCCTTGGCCCACGCAGCAGGATTTGGGGAGGTAAAGGCAAGTTCCCAGGCCCCAGACCAAAGGGTGGGGTCTCCCCTCTCCTCCCCAGGTCCAGACACTCCTGTCAGTGGCTGAAATTCTATGGTCACAATTTATTCCTTTGGGCTTGATGACCGTGTTTGATCTTCTGTTCTTTTCTTCCCCTCTCTATTACTTGTTAGGTTTCTTGTAAATCTCAGTATAGATTGCATGCCTGTTGTAACTAGACAAACAATTCAAAGGTGTTTAAAGAAGACGTCAATAATTTCTCCCTTCCTTCCTTCTAACTTTTCCTCCAACGCCTGCAAAAAACAATGCTGGCTGGCTGTTTTATGTCTTGCCACAACTTTTTTCAAGCTCATAAAACATGTACAAATATGTACGCACATTGGTAGACTTTTTTGCTAAACTTGGATCATACTGTGTTCACTACCCTTCATCTTGCCTTTTTTTCACTTATCACACCAGAAATTCCTGCTGATATATGATTACATCAACACATCTTTTGAAATAGCTGCATAATATTTCAGTTTGGATTTACATCATGAGTTCAGCCATTCTCCTGCCAAGTGACATCCGGGGTATTTGTGAGTGTGTGCTTGACACCTCAAACAACGCTGCAATAAACATGCTCATGTTTCCGTAGCTCCTTTTTTTTCTGTGAAATGGATTACCCTAAATTGAGATTGCTCCATCAGAGGGCATATGCATTTTTATTATAATGGTTATTGCCAGATTAATCCCCAAAGAGTAGTGAAGGCTTCCAACAGGAAAATGGATGCCTGTTTCCCCACCCACGCCAGCACCGGGTGCTATCAGTCTTTTCTTACTTTTGTTAATCCGACTGATGAAAAGCAGTATCTCAGTGTGGTTTTGCTGTGCATTCTCTGAGTAATAATGAATTTGTGCACGCTGTCATGTAGTTAATTGTAGTTTGGCTTTCAATAATCTCTCTTAACGTGCAATTTTTCTTGGAAAGTGTAGTGCCTTAGTGCCTTGCTCACAATTACTTGTGAGCTCAGAGTGAGGTCTCGCAGGAGGAATACTGCAGAAGGAAGCATGAACAGTTAAAGAACCATTCTGCATTTCAAAATCTGTCAGGGGCCTGGACTGTGTCAATGTCAACACCCTGGTCATGAAATCGTGCTGTAGTTTTGCAATATGTTAACACTGGAGGAAACTCAGTAAAAGGTACACAGAATCTCTGTGTTGCATCTTACAACTACGTGTATCTACGAGTATCTCAAAACAAAAAGTGTAATTACAAACTTTTGTTAGGAGCCAGCTCTGTGTGGTCTAGTGGTATTTGTTATCACTAAAGATGAGGTTTTTTAACACAAATTTTCGAGAAGCTGCTTAAAGTCAAATTTTTGGATAGACCATTCCTGACACTGGCCGTGATTCAGTTAGCTACTACCTGGGGAGTGATATAGTTCTTGTGGAGTAGCCGTCTAGGTTTTCTTTAGTTGAAGAGATGGAGGGGATGCAGTTCAGAATGGGATCCTATCACTTGAACTCTTGCTTCCCCGAAGAACCTCTCCCACAATGACTTGATTTGGGTAGATCTTTAACACATGCCCGATACATCACAATTTGGAGAAAGTTCGCTCATTGACTAGGCGTTCATACCATGCCCAATATGTGCAAGCACTGATAAGAACTGAGGGTACAGTGCTGAACTCACGGAACTCACATTCATGTGGGGAAAAATTGATAGTATACAAGCTGGTTAAAAATTAGATAGGCTCTTTTGAGATAGTGATAAATTCTATGAAGGAAAAGATAAGGCAGATCGCCATGAAGGGGGTTGGTTAGCACTGGATCAAATAAAGAAGACATTCCGAAGAGATGACGTGGAGCTAAGGTCTGAACAATAAGAAGAAACAAGGTCAAGCAGAGCTCTGAGGGTAGAATACTCCTGGCTGGGGGAGCAGCATATGTAAATTCTCAAGACGGGATGGAGCTCAGAGACCCCAAGGAGAAAAAGAACTTCTGAGTGTCTGGATCATAGCGGAGGATGGTGATCCGGATTTAGGTTGGAGAGGTGAGTGGGACCGCGTCATGCAGGGCTTTTCAGACCATGCTAAGGAGATTGGATGGGTTCTAAGTCCCTAGGGAGCCAGTGAAGGATTTTGTGAATGAGCTGAGGGTACCTGACTTGCATTTCTAGAGGCAAACAGTGGTGAGTGTATGGAGGATGGATTGTAGCTTGTGCAACAGAAAAACCTGCAGGAGGCTATTGCCATATTCCAGGTCAGAGGCAGTTGTTTGAACTAGGGGAGTGCAGTAGAGATGGAGATCATGGGACACTTTCGTTGTACATTTTAGCGGTAGAATGAGATGAAATTGTTGATGTATTGGATGTGAGGAGTAAGAGAAGAAGAGAGTTGAAGAGGATTCTGATGTTCTCGATTTGAAAAACCTGGAGGGATGGTGGTATCATTCCAGGAGGTAGGGAAGCTAAAGAAAGAATTAGATTTGAGGCACAAATCAAGAGTTCTCCTTGACCATTTCAGATGGTGCGTCCAGATAAAGATGTCAACTCACCACTGAATATATGAATCCAGAGTCAGACAAGAGGTCTGAACTAGAGCTATACACTTTGACATCAACAGCACATAAATGTTATGTGAAGCCACAGGGCAGGAGAAAAGGAGAAGAGAGCCCCGGATTCCTGGTGTGTTCAGACTTGTCTGCTGAACTCAGAGTCGTATATATAAACGCATACTCAACCTATCCACTTAGATGTTGAATAAGAATCTCCAGCTTAACATGTCAGATCAGACCTCTCGACTTTCCCCCTAAAACTGCTCAACCAATGATGCCCCTCATCTCAGTTAATGGCAATCCATTTCTCCAGCATCTCAGGCCAAAAGCTTGAGAATTTCCTGACGCCTCTCTCTCACATCCCACGTACAAACGGTCAAGGAATCCTGCTAGTTCTACCTTCAACATCTGCCCAGAATCCCACTACTTCTCCCACCTCTGCTGACACCCCTGCTCCAAGCCCCATCGTCTCTCACCTGGATGGTCTGCTCACCTGGATGGTCTCCTAACTAGTCTCCCTACTGAGTTGTTCACACAAGTCTGATCATGATCACTCCTGTGCTCAGAACCCTCCCATGGCTCTCCATTTCACTCAGTAAAAGCTCATAACAGCTTTCAAAGGCCCTGCACGATTTTGTCCTCATTTCCTATTGGACCTCACCTTCTGTCCGTTTCCACCTCATTTACTTTACTCCAGATAACACTTATCTTCTTGTTATTCTTCATTCTATCTGGCCATGTTTCTGCCTCAGGGCCTTTGCAGTTGCTGTTTCCCCTGACGGGAACCCTCTTTCCCCAGGTATCTGCATGGCTTATTCCATCACCTCCTTCAAATATTTGCTCAAATATTGCCTGCCTCCCCTGCCAGCACTCCTTATTCCTTATTTTTTCTGTATTATGTATCACCTTTTATCATAGTATATTTTGTTGATTTTAATTTTTTTAGTGTCTATATCCCACTGCTGGAATTAAGCTTCCTAAAGACAAGAATTTTTTTTGTTCTTTTTTTCTTGGTGAGGAAGATTGTCCCTGAGCTAACATCTGTGCCCATCTTCCTCTATTTTTTGTATGTGGGACGCAGCCACAGCATGGCTTGATGAGCAGCGTGTAGGTCCCCGCCCGGGACCCCAACCCACAAACCCCAGGTTGCTGAAGCAAAGTGCATGAACTTAACCACTACGCCATCAGGCAAGCCCCTTGTCTATTTTACAGATATTTACAGATAAATCCAAAATACCTAGAGTAGACGCAGAATAGGAAACAATAAATCTTTGTTGAAATAATGAAAAATGCAAATCCCTAGTTGATATGTGGGATTTTTTTCTTATTGATCCTTAGGAGGTTTTAAATCTCTGCTGAACTTGATCTTGATTTTTATTCTGCTTCTACAGGAGCTTTCTCCAGTTTTGGTAAACATAGCCTACTTGGGGGTGGGGGTCAAAATGTTCTTGATTTCATTTATAGTTTGACAAAAATGGCTGCATGGCAATTTTTTTCCTTCTTTCCCCGCCCCCACCCCCAGTTGCTGAATAAGACTCATCTGATGGAATGGGGCATGTGATGCAATGCACCAGAGCTCAGGGGGCGACTCCACCTTCCTGTGTTAGTAATTTGAATAAATATTTTGTCTCTGTAAAAGAGAAGCTCCTCTCCTCCAAGCTGTAGGACGAAGCATGTGAGACCTGGCTTCCTGGAGTCAGGCAGACCTGACTTTCAAGCCCAGCATTCAGGTCCCTCTTGGGGAATCTTTGTGCTCCTCTGAACAGACTACATTAGTTAAAACAGTTGCGATCATCCCTGTGATGTTTTTGGCACAGAGCCTGGTACACAGTAACCACTCAGTTAACGGTTGCAATTATTTATTTTGCCTAAACAACTTTTCCCATTTGACATTACTTTCCTCCTGAAGCTACAATAAAAATAAGGAGACAGAAACTCTCTTTTGAGGGTGAGTTGGGCCAACTCTCTGCATTTGCCCCAATTTATTTTATCTTATTTGTTCAATCAGAATATTTTTGTCCATGAGCTTATTGCAGTGTAAACGCTATTGCTTTTTCACTCAGGCCACAATTGAGCGATTCTTCCCCATCCTGAATGCGCGTGGAATTTTGAATGCAAGTGTACTTATCTTTATTCTCAAAAAGTGCTGTCTTGAGAGAGTTGCTCTTTTGGGATATATCAAGTCCTAATTCAGCACTTAGTTATCCATACTAGCAATTGGATTTCTGCAAATAAATTTCGGAGCCCTCTTTTAATGACTGTGAGATTGTGTGAACATCCTCCAGGCAGTAGGACTGAGTGTCTGCATCCATGAGCTCAAAGCCGGAGCGGGCATGCTGCCGGGAAATTGCTAGCCAAGTGTCAGGGCTCAGGGCTCACGAGCACAGCTTAGGCAGATGCCCAGCATCGGAGCCAGGACTCAATGTTTCCATATGGGCAATGGGAGAGCTAGGACCTAATTTTAAGAGAAATTCCAGCTTTACCCTTCATTCACTTGTTTATCAGTAAGCTTTCATCAAATGATTCATTTGCCCTAAGTCTTTCGCTAGGTACTTGGGGCACGAGTGATGGTGGGAGTGCAAGTAGCAGCAGCAGCACCAGGAGAGGGAACAGCTACCACTTTTTTCTTTCTTTTTAAAGAAGCACCTACAGTGGACCAAGTGCTCTGTCAGGGACGTCACAGCTGTCAATTCATCCTCTGAAGATGATTTTAGTTTTACAGCAGCCGGTCATTTCTGCTGGGAATGTAGCTCATCAAAGCACATGATTTTTCTCACGTTGGGAAAGGGAGGAAATGGGAAGTTCAAGATCAGCTTTGCTGGATCGACAGGATGAACAGAGATGCCACAGGGGAGAGATTTGGGGGTGTCATGCCCCTTTCCTTGGAAGGGTAAGAAAGAGCATGTACAGCGGCTGGCATCGCTGATAACGTAAGCCCAGCTCACAGGTGAGTGGTCCTTAGGAAGTAATGAGGGGTTATTGCTTAGTGAAGGAAGGAACGATTGTTATTTGTTCTTGTTATGCTAAAAGGAGAAATTTAATTTCCTCATGTAAAACTATTACAGCATTGCTCTGGGAGAAATGAATGTTGGTTTTGGTGAGGGTGCACGGCTCTCAGGAAATTAGGGAGAAAAATCTGCTACTGGTAGGGAGAGTAAATTAGAATTGGAGTACCCACAGCCTTCTCTTCTCTTTGGATCCAGTACCATTTCTCCCCACCTGGAGCTACCAAGTACCTTACCAGTACCTTCATGCATGACTGAGTTCCACAGGGTGTGAGACACAAGAAGGTGGAGGCACTGGGGGAGGGCGGTTTTTCCTCCATTTTGGAAGAGTGTGGCTTCCAAGGAGAGCAGGGTGAGGGCGCTGAGCTGGGAGGCGTAGAAGAGGACCCCGCAGAAAGGCCACCACAGATGGAGGAGAGAGAATAGGAAGTAAGGAAAGAGGTACGGTCACCTGACAAACGTCTGTCTGAAGGCTCAGACCTTCTTCACTTAATGTGACTCGGGGAACAGGTGTTAAACCACGTCTCAACGGGGCATCTCACACTGAACTGTCTAGAGAGCCTTTCTTCAGTTCATCAGCCATCTGCTCAGCCGCAGCTGTGGGTCAAGCACCGTGTTAAGCGCTGGGTGTGGCGCCAGTAAAATCAGACAGGGTTCTTCGCACCCTGGGGCTAACAGTTTGCTGAAGGGAACAGAGAATCAGCAAACACGTAAATAACTAAGAGATTACAGACTGTGATAAGTTTTAGGAAGGAAATAAAGCAAGCGGCAGTTTTGGATAAGGTGTCCGTGGAAGGCTTCAATGAAGAGGAGTCATTTGGGCTGAGGTCTGACCCACGAGAAGGATCCAGCACGCTGAGGGCCAGGGGCAGAGGGAGAGGAGGCAAGGTGCTGAGGGCAGAGAGCTCTTGAACTTCAGAGCTGTGATTGCCAGCCTTGGCGGTCCACTGCCATCTCCGAGGGGAGCTTTACAGTTTATCGGTTCCTGATTTCCATCTCCAAGATTGTGATCTTGTTGGTCTGGGGTTTGGCCAGAATTGACATATTTTAAAAAACTTCCCCGGTGATTCTAAAGTGCAGCCAGGTTTGGGAAACCCTGCCTTAGAGGAACAGAAAGGAGCTGGAACATAGCGAGGAGGGAAAGTAGATCCAAGAAGAGATAGACAAGGGGGGCAGACTCTAGGTCATTCAGGGCCTTGGAGGACATTATAAGGAATTTTGACTTTGATTTTAGTCAGTAAAGTAAATTTATTGATTTCAACTGTAGAGGTAGGTATGCACGCGCACGTGTGTGTGTGTGCATGTGACAGAGAGAGAGCAGGCACAAAAATAGTCACCATTCCTCGTCTTCAGATACTTCTTAGCATCTGCTTGGCATCTCCTTGGTGATTTTGGCTCCCTCCCTCCCTCACGCCACTATGCCCACAGGTCTTGGGGCAACAATTCAAATCCAGTTGTCACGATTCCCTAACTTATTCCAGATCTTGCAGCTTCCTTTCTGGCTCTGTGACTTCTCTGGCTGGCTTCAGGTGGGGCCTCAACTGCTCTTTCCTGAATTTTAGGTACCCTCTCTCCCCCATCCCCCACTCTCTCTCCTTCTATCTCTAACCAGCTAACCTGCCTCCGTCCTTCTTTGCATGCTTACAGCTAGAGGTCTTGGCTGAGCTCCTCCGCACACTGTCTGGCTGATCCTACAGCAGGTTTGCTCCTCCCCAGTTTACAGATGAGGCCACTGAGGCTGGGGGAGATGAAGCCACTTGCTCAAGGTCGGACAGTAGTAAGCAGGGGCCTGAGACTGAACCACCATCTGCCAGACTCGAAAGCGTGTGCTCTTAATAAAGAAGAAACGCTGCCCTCTGCATGAACAATTCTATTGATTTTTCTATAGGACGTGCTCGTTCCTTCTGAGCCTCTCTGTAGCACTCTGTGCATGTGGCATGATAATACTTATGAGATATTAACCATTAGTTCTCCCCTTATTTCTCTTCCAACCTCCACTTTACTTCTCAAAATTAAAGAAAAGAGAGAGAGAAGGAGAGAGAGAGAGAGAGTTCGCGCTGTAGTTAACGCCTCCTAGTGCAAACAGAAATAACCTGCGGGTTCTGGCTTTTGTGCCCCAAAAGGTGGAACTTTTAGGGAGGAAGGACCCAGAAGACTGGCTGTATGGACAGGATCTGGGGACTAGGGGAATGTGGTTGGTGACAGTGCCCTGCCCTGGGCTGGGACTAGGAGAGGAGAGGAATAACGAGAGAGAGGGTGACAGAGCTTAGAGGCAGCCCCTGCAGCCTGATTCTCAAGAGAGCATCAGTTTGGAGGATCAGGGACCTCAGAAAAGCCTGGGGGTCTGTCTTGGTAGTTGGGACCAGAGACGGCCTTTTCAAGATCCTCGTTGCTCCTTGATGCACAGCAATAACAAAGAGAGAACCAGTGAGTGTGAACAGGAATGTGGGCTTTCTCAGCAGCAGCCTCCATGGGCTGATAACCGAGGGCTGGACCAGATGATGGATGAACCAGAAGATACTTGTCCGCCTGGTCGAGAATCTCAAGTAGCCAATTGCCCCAACTCTCAGCCCGCGTCTTGACATCCAGAACTTAGACACAACTCAGGAACAAGATGAAGATTCTGACATTTTGGGAGAATGGGAACTCACAATAGAAATTTAGTTGAGTTTGTAAAAAAAAAAATTCTATTTCTTCACAACTGAGTTTGAGGGCAGAGTGTGGTACCCGTCACCAGCCTCTCCAGAGCCTGGTGCTGTCTTTCTGGGGCCCCATATCCTGCCAAGTTCTGAGATCAGATCTGCAGCTCCTCCAAGCCCTGCCCCCTGGGCCCAGGGTCTTTGGAAAACAAGTCAGGAATCTCCCCAGAGCCCTCCTCGCTGCCTCGCTCCAGGGCATTACACAGACCTCCCTGCTTCCCAGGGGAAGGTGAGGCCTCCCACAGTGCCCCTGCATAATTGGGATGATGCGCAAGGAAATTAAAAAGGTCATTAATCACCGTGGAGCCAAAGGCAGCTCTCCGGGACCTATTCTTCATCATGATTAATGGCAGGCAGCTCCTCCCCACTCTCCGATTCATTTTCCTGCCACTGCTCACTCACTTTCCCTTGCTGTGTCCTCTTTGTCCCTGTCTGAGAGGACCGGGGTTTCCAGGGACCACTGACTCACTGTCAGGTCTTTCCTGGCTCCCTTCACAGCCACCAGGTCTGGGGAGGACCCTGTGTGAGGCCCCGGGCCAGATGCACAGGCGCTCCAATCCTGGCTCTGTTTCGTACTAGCTGGTGACGCCGGGCAAGGCACCTCAACTGTGGGAAGCTTGGCGTCCTCATCAATAAGATGGTGGGGAATGTCGCCCTTGCCTCACAGGTTGTGAAGATGAAATGAGGAGGTGAGCAGTGCCAAATACGCTCTCTGGACCAGAGTGAAGCTGCTCAAATGTTAATGTCTCTCGCCCTCTTTTATTATTACTTTTATTGGTCTGATGAGTACTGTTTTGCCCTTCAATTCCCTTGCAGTTCGTAATCACGGGGAAGAACTGAGGACAGATCAAAGGATCTGGCTGCTCTTTGACAATATTAACGAGAACGATGAAAAAGATGATGATGACGATGAACATTTATTGGGTGCTAGTGCCAACTGCTTTACCTGGATTATTTCATCCAAACACAACACAACCCTGAGAGGAGCACATGACTAGCCCCATTTTACACATAAGACAACATCTTCAGAGAGGGAGAGAAACCTGCTCGAAGTCACACAGCTAGTAAATCGCAGAGGAGGGATTCCAACCCAATTCCATTTGATGCCAGAGTCCACGCTCTTCTGAGAGCTTGAACAGCTGGGCACACCAGCTGTCCTTCCTTGGGATCAAGTGGAGCCAGGTGCCCCTTCTCTCTCTTTTGTTTTCCCAACCTTCAGATGGGCTGCCCTTCCCTGGCAGGCCGAGCCAAGTTCAGTCACGCTCGAGCAGCCTCCTCTTCTCCTTTTGTTTGCCAATTAGCCTCCCCTCCAGCTTGCTGCTGCTTAAGATAAGCAGCTTCTGCCCACTGATGCATTGAGCCCAGGGTCTTGCTCTGACCAGCCCCCAATCAGGAGGTGCTTGATTTTCTTGGCGATAATTATATCCTGGGGGATTTGAGTGAATTTATGAGAAGAGAGCAGATCCTGCAAACTTAAACACAGGGAAGTACTTGTCTGAGGCTGGTGGAAATGAAGGAGCACTGACCAGTCAAACACAAAATCTCAGAGAGCGGTGCAAGACGCGGGAAGACCAAGACGAGATCCTGGTTCTGTTGTTGACTCACGGGGTGACCTTGGGCGAGTCACTCACCTCTGGGCCAGTTTCTTTAGTAAAATTGGAAGGGAGAATAGATTCTGAGAGTTTAAGGGTGGAGCTAAGGAGCTGGGATGGGGGGAAATTTGCGCAAGAGGAAAGGTGCTGGGAGCAGAGGAGAACCGAGAGGGAGAGAGGCAGAGCTCTAGCCTCGCCTGGCCTTCAGCACACCCGCTGCAGAGGGACCGAGCTTGGAGACAGCGTGGACATCTCAGGGGCTTCTCAGGAGCCTTAGCGGGTGGCTGGGTAACAATATGAGGAGGAAATATAATGATAATCATAAAAATATCAATGATGATAATTAAGGATATTAGGTAACATTTATTAAGCAACAATGACTTACCAATATTTACCATAACCCTATGAAATAACTCCTAACTAGCATCTCTGTAGCACAGATAAGAACGCTGAGGTACGGAGGGGTTAGGTCATTTACCAGGAACACGGGTGACCGGCACAGTGGGGTCTTGGACCCACATCTTTCTGACTCAGCCAGAGCTCTTAGTCCCCGTGCTTGTCTGAGACTCATCAGTGTCATGGACCCAGTATCTGGTGGTCAGGGGGAGTCCTGGTTATCTGTGTGCATAGAGGCGTTCTCCATATCCATAGCCTGCTGCCTCAGTTTACCTGCTCAGAAAATCTGTCCACCTGAGCACCCAGGACCAGTTGCATAATGTTGTGGGGCTCAGTGAAAAATAAAAATCCAGGGCACCTTGCTTAAAAATAAACAAACAAACACACCAATAAGGTGAACAGATTGATTTGTTATCAGAGGGAGAGGGGGTGGGGGGAGGGTGAAAGAGGTGCACGGGCGTGTGTGTATGGTAATAGATGGAAACTAGACTTTTCGTGCTGAGCGTGATGCCGTCTACACAGAATCCGAAATACGATGATGTACACCTGAAATTTCCACAATGTTAGAAACCAGTGTGACCTCAGTAAAGTAGTAAAAAAAGAAAAACACTTCTAAAAATCAAAAGATGTATAAATAAGTAATTGCACAATCAAAAAATTATTGAACATTAGAGAGTGACAGCGGAGCATTTAACCAAGCTTTAAATCCTTCTGAGCACGGAGCCCTGGGTGGCTCCACAGGAAGGCGTGCAGGAAGCTGGCCCTGTGAGCCCCCAAATGCTTCTCTGGCCCCAGCAAGTTTTCCTAACCCCCACCCCTGTCCCTACTGCAGTCTCCCACGCAAAGGCAGGGCTGTGTCCCCTGTAGCCTCAGTTACTCTCTGGGTCTTTCTCAGAATGGAACGGTTTGATTCTTCCCTCCCTTAGTGGTCCCCACACACCTGCCGCGGGCTGGTTGCCATGAACACATCTTGGTGCTTGCCAGATGCAAAGAAAGGGCCGTCAAAGGTCTGCTGCTCCATGGACCAACGGAATAAATTACTCTCCCTTCATGCCTGTCACCTTCCCTGGGGAGTGGGGCCAAAGAGGCTTGGCCTTGCTTGGACAAAGCCTTGAGTGTCCATTCCTAACCCACCAGGAAGAAATGTTCCAGAACACCAGCAAGTGCTAAAGGCCTCTTCTAATTAGTTGGCCGGTGGCTAACGAGGGATTTCACCGGGCAGAGCCTTCTGGTGTCGGTGCGTAATTACCATGGAAACCTTCACGCCACACTCAGCTGCTTCCGCCAGCCCGCTTCCCCCGGGAGCAGACATTGCTCCGTGAAAGCAGCATCTGGGCTATTGACATTGTTTGTGAGAGAAATAAATGGACAATTAGAAGCAAGACAGGTTGAATCCTTGTTGGAGTGAAGTTTTACCTACATCCATCCTGGGGCCTAATTGATGCTGTTGTCCCCGCACGAGAGGAAATCACTGGAAGTTGATGGATTCGGTTTGGATGGATCCCCTTTTGCTAAGCTCAAGGACAGGGAAAAATGCCTAATTAGGGGCCGGACTTTTCTGCCTTTTAGAGGCAGCTGCTGGGTTTGCCAGGAGACATGAAGACTTATTTCCTTCTTCATTTTTATACACAAATATTTATTGATTCTATTCTCCAGTAGATTGAAACCCCACCATCACTCTATAAGTGGAGTCCAAATATTGAATCCTGTCAGATGCAAGGTCACCTTCTTGTGAAGGTTACAAGATGAGAACAGGGGTTGGGAGAAGTCTGAGACCCCTGTTAGTCAGCATAGGCCAGGCTTCACTGGAGTGACAAATACACCCTAACCTTTCAGGTGCCTTAACACAATGAAAGTCATCGGATGGACCATGCAAAGTTCAGCTGTGGCCAGGCAGTCTTTTTATACCGTGTCACTGTACCTTCTGGAACACAGAGACTTCAAGTTGCAGCAGGAGGGGAAGAGACGGATGGAGGAAGTGCCACACTGTTTCCTAATGGCCACAGGCCAGAAGGGACACATCTGGTTTCTCCTCGCGGTACACTGGCCACATGGCCCCAACCTAACCACCAGTGAGGCTGGGAAATACAGGGAGAACAGGGAATTTTGGTAGCACCAAACAATCATGCCACTGTGTTGCATTTAAAGAAACTGTCAAACTGTAGGCCTTATAGAGACTGTGAATAGAGGGGCTGCTGGCCGCTGGATTCATGCCACCTTCTCTCGCCCTGCCCAGCCTCCAAGATTCACACTAAGTGTTATACCAAGGAAGGGCAATGGCGTCCCTTCCCCAAAACCTTTTCCCACTGCCTGGGCTACTGTTTGCTCTTTCCCCACCCGCACTTTTGGAGCCAGGACTGTGTCCACAGCACTTTGTCCCAGGCACCCCTGCTTCTGCCTCAGACCACCAGCCGGAGAGAGTTAGAGCCGGAATGCAGACGGCAGGAGTCGGAGCACTGGCTCAGAGTGGCCAGTTCCATGGGGAACAGCATCCAAAGGGTTGAGAGAAGAGGGAAGGCATCCAGAAAGGCCTCACAAAGGAGAAGGCCTCACACGAGAATTCCGAAGAGTGAGGGAGGCATTCCTTCGTTCCCGCCTTCACCCGTGCGTTCGCTGACTGCCTGCAGGGTCTAAGCGGCCCGCCTCTGCCCCCTGGGAACACGTGCCTGAGCAGGGAGTGGGGACAGGGCTGAGGAAGATGAAGTCAAGGTCTTCAGAGATGCACAAAGGACTGCACAGGCTTTGGAGAAGGAAGAAGGAAATTCTCTGGGAGCCAGGGGTCTCCAGGAAAGCCCGTGGTGGAACACGGCTTTGACCTGAACCTTGGAAAAGGGATACTAATATTAATTTATGTGAGTGTTACCTTCAGGGTTGTGTTAGAGATATTTTATTGCACAAGGCATACGTTTTTCTGGTAAAAAAACATAGAAGACACAGAGAAGCAAACTAAAAAGAAAATTACCCAGCAGTTACTACTATTTGGACATCTGTGTATCTACTTGCCTGTCCGCCTACCCACCTATCTGTGCACATGGCCATCCTATGGAGAGTCTTTTAGGATCTGCTTTTTATTTTATAACATAGTAAGCAATTCTGTATCAATAAATACAGACATGCGTTGTCACTGTAAACAGGTCGCATACTCTATTATAAATATTCCTCACTTTCTTTAATCAGTCCTCTACTGTAGGATATTTATATTGCTTGCAATTTTTTGCCATTATAAATGCTGTTGTGGTTAAGATCTTCGTTGATGAATCTTTGTACAGTTGTTTCCTCAGGAAAAATCCAGTGCATTTTCAATAGGTCGGGGGTTGAGGCTTGACATGAGGGAGTGTTTTTGGCAAAACACTTAGAGAAAGTGAAGGCACCGAATCAGGGGTGCCCAAGCAGACCCGACAAGTCACAGCTGGAGGAGAGGAGGGAAAGTAACAGTTACTGCAGGCCTACTGTGTGCCAGGCCCCATGCTGGGGCCTTTCACATACACCAACTAGTGTGGTCTTCATAGGAACTATTTGAGGAGCATTGGGCTATGCCCATTTCATCCTTGAGGTAACTGAAGCACAGGGAAGTTAAGTTATCTGCTCAGGGTCACACAGCAAGTAGCTAAGTCAAGAGTGGATCTCAGTTCATGGGACCCCAAAGCTCAGGCTCAGTTGTAAGTGTAGTAAATGGTGCTCAAGGCTATCACACCGGTCATTTAATAATAAAGGCCCTATTTTTGCCTGGACATCATTACTCAGGTGGACGTGCGCAAAGAGACAGCCGGAAGCTCTCGCATCTTCAGGCTGGAACAGACCGCAGCGCAGACCCACGAGCCTTCGTTCCCTTCTCCTCAGGATGGGTGATGTCAGCAAAACTTCTTTCATGGAGATATATTGTTTTGAACTTGGCAACCTGTAAGCTGGGTTGCCATGGTTACCAGAGAGCCCTGGGGAATGATGAACATAAAGGGTGGGCTTGAAACACAATCAAGTCCTTCCCCTCCAGCCTCATCCTGAGCTGGTGACAGTCTTTGACAGACCCTCCTGTGCCCAGGGAACCCCACACCACAGCATTCAGGCACAACCAGGCTGACAAAATACCCCAGTGTTTTCAGTGTGTAATAACTATTAATATTTATAGAGCGCAGTGAGGAAGCACTTTATGTGGATTATCTTATTTAATCAGCCCCCCAAGCCCGGCATGCTCTATGCCTCTCGGATTCCCTTTTTACAGGTGAAGGCACAGAGATACAGAGGAGTTGAAAGACTTGCTCCCGTGCCACACAGCTGGAAAACGGCAGTCTGCTTCCAGAGCCCATGCTCATATATAGCCCATCCTTGCTAGAGCCATATCTTCATGATAAGTCACAAGAAACAATATCTCCAAGTGTCTGATTGGTCCCTAGCTTCTAAAGATTCCCAGAAGGGAACATGGGTTCCTAGAAGGACCATAAAAAGCTTTAAGCAAGAAAGATATGTAGCATTAGCAGAGACGTCCTAAAATAACTAGATAAATAGAAGCAACCAAAGGAAGTCCAAATTCAAATGTCCCTAGGCATCCATGCAAGTACGCCTCCAGGTCAGTGTGAAAATGCTAGCCCAGGATGCAGGATGGCAAGGAGGTCTGAAGGTCATTGTTTACCTGTAGTATTTGCCTGTTTCTTTTTTAATTTTAAGGTCCTCAACCAGACCCAAATCCGAATGCCTACAGGGCCCAGGTAGGTAGAGAATGAGTAAACTGAGCTGGAGTGAGTGGGGCTGGGGCCTGAGGGTGGGGGAGTGGAGCACAGGCTCTCTGAACGGGCGCGGCGCTCTCCACCCGCAGTTACTCCAGCCGCCAGAGCTGACTGTTTCCGAAGCTGGAGATCTGGATTTGCTGTGAACCCCGTGATTCTTAAACGTTAGCAAACTTTACGAAACCTGTAAGTTCTGTGTAGGCAAAAGAAAATGGTTCTGCGGGTTAGACACAAGCTCCACTCCAAAGCTTATTTGTGTTTAAACATTCAGTTGGGTGAGCACTGACGGACGCCTGCTATGGCCACGAGCAGTGCTGGGCGCCAGCTTTCTGCTGGTGAGCGGGCCCTGCCTTTTATAACTGAGTCTAGAGCAGTGCTTTTCAAACTGTGAATCATGACCAATTAGTGCATCTTAAAATCCATGTAGCGCGTGGTAACCAACACTTAAAAACTATCTAAAATACGGGCTGGCCCCGGGGCCGAGTGGTTAAGTTCATGCGCTCTGCTTCGGCGGCCCAGGGTTTCACTGGTTCGGATCCTGGGCGCGGACATGGCAACGCTCATCAGGCCACGCTGCGGCGGCATCCCACAGGCCACAACCAGAAGGACCTACAACTAGAATGTACAACTGTGTACTGGGGGTGCTTTGGGGAAAAGAAGAAGAAGAAGAAAAAAGAAGATTGGCAACAGATGTTAGCTCAGGTGCCAATCTTTAAAAAAAGAAAAGATACAGGGGCCGGCCCGGTGGCGCAGCAGTTACGTTTGCATGCTCCGCTTTGGCAGCCCGGGGTTCACCAGTTCAGATCCCGGGTGTGGACATGGCACCACCTGGCACGCCATGCTGTGGTAGGCGTCCCACATATAAAAAAAAGTAGAAGAAGATGGGCTTGGGTGTTAGCTCAGGGCCAGTCTTCCTCAGCAAACAGAGGAGGATTGGCAGCAGTTAGCGCAGGGCTAATCTTCCTCAAAAAAAAAAAAAAAGATATAAAGTAGAATAGAATATTATGGAAACCATCAAAGCACATTGTATGTAATAAAAGCAGGTATTGATCTGTAGAGCATTTGTTGGTATTATATGTATTATGGGTTATATAATATAAATGGTCAAAAACTTTCAGAATTGGCTTACTAAGAAATATTATTCAACTCAGGAAAGAGGAGCACCGCAGTGTTCTACTTCTGTGGAACACTGGTGAGAGTGGGTTTTACATAGCAGTTAAGATTCTGAGCTCTGCCACTTACTAGCTGTGCAGCCTTGGGAAAGTCCCTTAACCTTTCTGTGCCTCCATTTCCTCATCTGAAATATAAAGTGTGAGGATTAAATGAGTTAACACACGAACAACACTTAGAACAGTGCCTGGTACATAGGAAGTTTTCAATGGCTATAATTGCTGCTGCTCTCACGTAGGCACACATCCAAGTGTTTTCCTTGATGAGGTGTTTGAGACAGTACAGTTTCTTCACTTCTTACAAATGATACAATCTAAGATTGCTATGATCAGGCTTTATCTTTGCATATCCTAAGTAGTCTGGAATTGTCCGCAGTAGGGTCCAGAGAAGGGTCTTTAACTATAAAGGAATTTCTCTGGTTTCCTTGGATGATTGAGAACACTCCCTGGGCCCTCCCCAACCTGGAGGCCATCAACCTATTGTCCCTGTCGGGTCACAGGGGTTTCGAGGCAGCCACATCCAGGCTCAGTGGGAGCTCTCTGCACACCTCCCGCCCAGCAGGCGTTCTTCCAGGCGCTTTTCACAAATGGCCCTCATCATACTCCCAACGTTCCCATGAGGAAATATGGGAATTTATTCTGCCCATTCACAGATGGAGAGACAGTAGTGCAGAAAGGCAAAGTGGTGTCATCGAGGTCCTCCGAGACGGAAGGCGTGACACAAGCAGAGCCACGGGGAGCCAGGTGTGCACCTGGGGCTCAGGGACGAGGAGCAGGAGTGGAGGCCACAGGGGGCCCCCGTGGCCAAACTACCCTCTGGAGTCAGGTTCTGAGGTGTTCCATCTTGTAGGCAACGGGGAGCCCTCCAGGCATTTTTGGCTGTACTCCTGCTGCACCCTCATTCTTCTCCTGACTCCAACTCGGTCAACACAGTGGCCTTGTTTGATTAACTCCACTTTCTCTGTATTTGATTTACCAGCCTCCTCACTCCCCAATGAGAAGAGAATTGACGGAGTTACTTTCGGAAATTCAAATGCTCCTCTCTATTTAGCCTGGAAGGATCCACAGGGAGACAGTTTTACATAACATTGTCACTAAACCACTTGGTTATCTTAATTTTCTCACTTCCTCAACTGAATTAAAAATAAAGATGAGCACCTGGAAGCTGGAAAACAGAAGGAAGGTGTAGGAACCGTGATGACAAAGATAACATCTACCTTTGGAGCGCTAGGTATGTTTGGGCTGAGTTCTTTGCCTGCATCGCCCCTTCGGTCATCACAGTGACCCTGGGGGAGTTGTTATTTCCATTTTCCAGGTGAAGAAACCAGTCCACAGAGGGGAAGCAACTTCCCGCAGGTCACAGGGTTAGTAAGCAGGGCAGACGGGATTCAGACAGAGTCAGTTGACTCCTGGGCTCAATGCTGGGAAGCATCCCCCCAGCTGGCAGCCGGGACAGGACGCCTCAGTCCGGACTCCAGCTCTGCAGCTTTGCACCCAGTTCCTCCCTTCTTTTCTTCAATGTGGAGATATGACAGATCATCAGCCCTCTTTCCCCTTCATCTATCTCCTTCCGGTTTAAAGAGATGAGTAGTATGGCATCCAAAAAATAGGAAAAAAATTAGACTCCTGCCCTCAATCCGGGGGTGGCAAACGGTTCTCACTCAGATTGACCGATGGCCACCCATCCAGGATCAATAAAAAGAGGGCTGGGTGGACTAGCCGTGAATCAGTCGGGTCTGCACGAGTGCAGGGAGGGGCAGGGAGCCGAGGGCGTCACACGTTTGACAGCCCTGCTCTAGTCTTTGTTCCCACAGATCCACTTTATATTCAAAAGCACAAATGAACAAAATAAACACATACATGTATATCTCGTGAACATGTTCTTTTTGCCTGCCTAGAATCAATCCTTCTTCTGGTAAAAACACAACCACAACCACCATAACAAAACAAACAATACACACGTGCGTACACGCACACACCCACCCACCCCTCTGACTTTCCTGGGGGGGAGCCATCCCTTTCTGCTCTCAGGCCATAATCCCACCGCCCACCTACACCAGTAATAGGCGCATCACCAGGACTGACCAATCAGAGATCAAAGAATCCCACCCCAGCCTCAATGACTGGTTCAGGGATACCCACCTGACTCAAAGCAGCCCAGTGAGACTCCAGCCTGAAAGGCTCCCTACCCCCAGCGTGGTTTGCCTGATAGGCTGTGAGGCCGGAGCTGTTGGTACCATCTTTGTCACCAGCTGTGGAACACCTTGGAGAAGAGCAGAGTGAGGAGATGGAGGGAGCTGTGTCCTGAAGAAATCACTTCAGCCTCTGATTCTAGTCCAGCTAGTCTAGAGCTAATCTAGCCTAAAACTAGTTTTACCACAGGACGTTCCAATGACATGAGCCTTTATATTTAGCTTAAGCCAATATGAGTTGTGTTTCTGACACTTGGAACAAAGTATAATTAATGACTTACTTTGTTCAAAACCCTTTGGTGATTTCTCTTGCAGTGGTCTGGATATTTGTGTCCCCTCAAAATTCATATGTTGAAACCTGTTCCCCAAGTTGATGGTGTTAGGAGGGGGCTTTTGGGAGGGGATTAGGTCCTGAGGGTGGAGCCCTCATAAATGGGATTATTGCCCTTATAAAAGAGACCCCCGAGAGTTCTCTTGCTCTCATTCCAACATGTGAGGACATGACGCAAAGATGGCAGTCTGCAACCAAGAAGAGGTCCGTCACCAGAACCCGGCATTGCAGGCTCCCTGCTCTTGGCCTTCCAGCCTCCAGAACTGTGAGAAATAAATTTTTGCTGTTTACCAGCCACCCTTCTTGGCATCTTGTCACAGCAGCCCGAATGGACTAGGACGCCCCATAACCACGTTTCCACTTCCGTCTGCCGTTCCTTGCCACGCTCCGGGCCACGTGGGCCTCACACTCTTTTGTTGTAAACGACTCGCCATTTCCCCAGCACACCATGCCCTTTCACTCTTACCCCTGCCAAGTTACCCTCCACACATCAGCAAGGCCCATCTTGTCTGTTTAACTCATTGCCTGCTTAAGACCCTTCCATCGGCGATGATCATTCATTGGATAATTCCACAGCCCTTAACATGGCCCATATAGTGTAGCATTCTCTGGCCTCCGTTTAGTAGAAACAGCGAGCACTGTGAATCAGCCACCATCCTGAGCACTTCGGCTGCGTTAACTCATTTGATGGGCTCCACAGCCCGCTGAGGCACTGTGCTCACCACCATTTACTGGTGGGGCTACTGAGGCACCGAATAGGGGAGCAGGTTTCTGGGTCAAACACTCTGGTTCCAGTGCCCAAGCTCTTAGCATCAAGCTGCATGGCCCACATCTCCAGACTCACCTTCCTCCTGCCCGAGATGCTCTATTTGCACCATTCTTTTGGCTCCTCTTCCCAGTGCTATAAAGGGTTAAGAGAATTTGCAACTCTTTCATAGAACAGAAAAGGCCAAAGAGCTTACCATGATAATTGGGCTTGTTTTGTGGGGAGGAAACGCCTGTCTTGGTGTCAGGGCACCATGTAAAAATGTGTTTTTCTTCCGCATAAATTAGTCTGTGTGTTCGCCCCACGCCCCACGCTGGCGATGGCCTGGCGGCCGAGCGGGGCTTGGCATTAACTCTGCCAGCGGAGAGCACTCATTAGTCTAAGCAGGGCCCTGTCTGCATTTTCTTTTGTCTCTTTTCCCAGAAAAGAGCAGAACACAGGGTCTAATTGGGAGGCAGATTGCGGAGCAAATGCGAATGAGGTTTTTTCTTCCAAATACCTCTCTTTAGCCTCGTCTATACTAGCAGAGAATAATCCAGGGCAGGGTCAGCCTGCAGTAAAATTAGGATGCAAATTCATTGTGCCTGAAAACCAGAGACTTAGAAAGGTGTATTCATGGAATCTTGGAAAACTAAATTCAGAGAATCTTCATAACAGAGAGCTGCTGAATCATAGATGCTCAGAATTATGGGGCCTTACACTTTTGCATTCTTAGAATCCTGGAAATAAAGATGCAGCCAGATTCCAGGAATGCAACTGCCTCTCACACTGGCTGCCTTTCAACTAAGTTGAACTTTCCCCATTTCCTCCAACGGGCCTGTTTCCCTCCATCCTCCAGCCCCCGCTCCCTTTGTCTGGCTAGTTCACATCATATGAATGATGATTCATGTCTTAGCCGAACTATCCCTCACTCCCGGGGCCTTTTCCTTCGCCCACGCTAAAATGGGCCCGCATGAGACGGAAGCAGAACGCCCTCATCTTCCCTCATCATTGTCCTCTCCACTGAACTGATTCATGCTCCCCCTACCCTGAGGGTTTGCAAGGTCTTTATTTTATTTATTTTTGAGGAAGATTAGCCCTGAGCTAACTACTGCCAATCCTCCTCTTTTTGCTGAGGAAGACTGGCCCTGAACTAACATCGTGGCCATCTTCCTCTGCTTTATATGTGGGATGCCTACCACAGCATGGTGTGCCAAGCGGTGCCATGTCCACACCCGGGATCCGAACAGGCGAACCCCGGGCCGCCAAGAAGAGAAACATGCGAACTTAACTGCTGCGCCACCAGGCCGGCCCCGCAAGGTCTTTAAATGAAAGGACGCTGACTGTTTTGTTCCCCACTGAATGCCCAGTGCCAAGCACATGCCTGACACGGAGGAGGTACTTAGTACTCAGCAGTATTTGTTGAGTGAATGGTTGGATAAAGGATCTTGGATTCCTTGGCTCTCAGGACTGGCAGGAACTTCTGTGTTACCTTACTCAGCTCCTTCCCCCAGCGCCTCTGCAGAATCCCTGACCAATGGTTGTCCAGCCTCTGCTTGAATTCCTACGAGAGGGGCCGTCCCCCTTCAGGAGCAGCAGTCTGGTCTGCTCCACCATGGACGGGCTCACGCTATGTGTCCTGTGGCATTAGCCGCCCCTGCATATAATTCCTAGCACAGAAGAGCCTATGCTTGCAGTCCCAAACGACTCCATGCAAGCGTGATTGCCCAAAGGCTTAAGACAGGTGCCACACACAGGCACACAGGTGACCTAAGAACTGTATTTGACACAGAGTATTATCTCCTAGTTCCAGGATTTACAAAAGCAAAATTTCTTGTAAAGTGTAATACACATTTCACGCACATATCACGAGTGTCCAGCTCAATGGATTAGCACAAAGTAAGCACAACTGTGTAACCAGCTCGGTTGAAGAAAGAGAGGGTCACCAGCACTTCCTGTTCCCTCTGATCACTGCTGCCTGCGAGGACCTGCTCTCTTCACTGACAGCACCTATTCGTTTTCCCTCTTTCTAGACTTCCTGTAGATGGAATCACACATGATCTACTCTGTTGACTATTAGTATTCTAAAACTTGAAGGAATCCACATGAAAATCTGGCCATGCTGGGTCTCCAACACCTTATGACACCAGTGGCTGTGTCCGAATGACGCTCCCCCTTTAGGGGGGCCGGTGCTGTCCACTCACCCCGGTTCTCATCGCTCCTGTCTCGGACGCGTCTGACCTGCTTCCATTAGCTCGGCTCCTATAAGCATTTAATCTTTTCCAATTCTGGTCTAATCCTTTTATTTCCAGGTGCTGCCACCTGTAATAGCTACATTGTTTCCTATGGGAAGGGAGTGTGGGGCAGCAGGACAACCTTTCTGTTTCAGAACTAGATAGACAGGAGTTGGAATCCTGATTTGTGACTGACGGGAGCCTCTACACAGGGTGGTGCTTAAGAACGTGGACTCTAGAGCCAGATGGCTGGGTTCAGGCGTCAGCACGATCGTGGGCAAGTTACTTTACCTCTCTGTGCCTCAGTTTCCTCATCTGTTAAGTGGGAAAAACCACGATCCCTACTTCACAGTCTTGCCACGAGGAATAAATGGGTTCACACTTGTAAAGCACCTAGAACATTTACTCCCAGCCAAGGAGAAATGTTTCTTACACAATTAGATCCCCTTAAATATGTTATTTCACTCCTCAGAGACACAGTCACCTCATCTGTAAAATGGGAGTAGGAACGCTGGCTTCTCGCGTTCGTTGTGAGAATTAAATGAGAGAAGCTGTTTGCAGGGCCCCCCACAGAGCAGATGCCAAATAAATACATCTGTTCTCCCGCCCCTTCCTGCCAAGCAGCACCCCTCTGCCTTGGGTCCCCGCATTCACAATGAACAGGACTATTCAGGACATCACTGTGCTTCGGGCTTGGTGGTCCCGAGACCGCCTTACGGTCCTCCCCCTCTGCCAGTGCCGAGGCCCGGGCTGGGGTCGATCAGCCTGAGCCGTCTGCTCCACTGGCTTTTTCTCCTTAAATATTCATGGCCACACATGGCCTGTATTGTCACAGCTTATGTTTGAAGTCGAGGCTGGACTTTTTTTTTTCCATCTGTCTTGTTCATAGTTCATTTTTATATGAAAAAACCCTCAAACTTAAAATGTCCATCTCTCTAGAGTTTCCATTTCAGGAGTTATTTTTCATGTTGTTCAGCATTTTGACACATCAGATCTGTTTTCAGGAGGAAATAAGCTGCCCAGAATGGCATGCTATTCCTTCCTTCCTTCATTCATAAAACATATCTTAAGCACCATATTGTTTGTTTGGTGGATGGAGTCTTTATTGATAGATAAATTAAATGAAATAAATACACAGAGTGATGGATGGTTGGGGAACAAGAGTTCAAGCAGAATCTTGGTCCCTTTCCACCCCAGCTTCTAGCTCTTGGCTTCTGCCTTCTTGCTGGACACTCTGCGCGACAAGGCCTTGCTGAGCATGCCAGGCCTTCTTGGCCCTTGGGGGCCTCTGTCTTCCTGGCCAGGAGTGCAGGCACCGTCTTGGACTTACTGCCCTTCGGAGGAGGAGCGGCCTTGGTTTTCAGCCCCTCCCCAGCCTCCAGGGCAACGTCCCCTTTAGGGACCTTGGCTCCCTCCTTCTTTTTGGCTGGGGAAGCAGCACCATTCTTACCCTTGGTGACTGAGTTGTTTTTTTTTTTAAGTATGTAGTTAGCATCTTTATACAACTTAAATGTTTTTGCTGAGGAAGATTCTCCCTGAGCTAACGTCTGTGCCAATCTCCCTCTATTTTGTATGTGGGTCACTGCTGCAGCATGGCCACTGACAAGTGGTGTAGATCCGCGCCTGGGAACCGAACCCCAGGCCGCCAAAGAGCATGCCAGACTCAACCATTTGGCCACGGGGCTGGCCCCTGTGCATTTGGAACTCTGACCCCCAGTTTTGTTTTCCAGTGGGCCTCAGCACCTTGGCTGCTCCCTCTGCCTTTGACCTTTGACTCCATGCTGGGCCCATTGGTACTGGGAGGGGCCTGTGTGGCCTTGTCTGGTTGTGGGGGGGACCTTCCTGGCCTCACCCAGTCTTGCCACTTCGTCCTTGGGCTAGTCCCCTTTCTTGGGGGCCTTCTCCTTGGCTGAACATGGTTTGGAGGGAGTCGTCCTCACCTCCCCTGCCTTCCTGGGTCCCCTTTGCACCTCACTTGGGTTGGGAGGTCCTTCTTTGCCTCACTTCGTTTCTTGGGGCCCTTCTCCTTGGCCTCACTGGGTCTCCTGGGAGCTGTCACGGCAGGCATCTTCCTAGGCTGGATTTTCCTTTTGTGTTTGGAAGCTAATCCCTTGGCCTTGGAGCTGATGGGCCTCAGGAGGAGGCTGCAGTGCATGCCCGTGGCAGCAGGTACTTGAACCGGATGCTGTCCAACGTCAGGTACTTCTGCAGGATGTAAATCTTGATGGCTGCCATCAAGGCGGCTGGGTGCTGCTCTCCTGCCTGCAGCACCTCCAGCGCCACGTGTAGCACAGGAGGGAGGTCGCTGGCGCTCTGCTTCGTGTTATAGACGAGGAAACCGAGATGCAGAGAGGCAAAAGGACTGTCATCTTCACATGGCCTGTAAGTGGCGGAGCTGGGTTGAAACCCATCGTGCTCTTTAACCCCGCTCCTGGGTGGGGCAGGCAGTTTGGTTTTGTCCCCACACGGTTATCCCCTTTTTCCATTTTGGCAGAACCTCACTTTTGTTTCGATGCCCACCCCTCCCCATCATGATTTAGGGTTACATTCTGATGAGTCTAAAGTAATCAAGGTCACCCTAGTCCCATTGCTGGTGATTGGTTTAGGAACAGGCATATGACATGATTCTGGCCAATGAGATGTGAAGGGAAGAATACAGGGGCTTCTGGGAAGGTTCTCTTCACAGATAGAAAGCAACATTTGGGAAAAGGTGTAACACTCGGAACCATGGCAGCCATCTTATGCTCTGAGGCAGCTAGTCTGCAGAAAGCCACATTTCAGCTCGGAAAATCAGAATGCAGAAAGAACTTGGGTTTTTGTTGTTTCTGGCACGGCAGTATGAACAGACTTCCTTTTAGGTAAGAGAGCTGCTTTTCCTTCATCGGGGTTTCGTGTTGTTTGCAGCTGAAAGCCTTCTTAATGAACCCATCTCTTAATGAGTAAAACCAAAGCTGATTTCCTAGTGGGGAGGAAGAGAAGGATGCTAACCCAGGACGGCGGAGAGGTGAGGATGGGGTTGGTGAGTGGGGCAAGGATCTGTGGGCTGTGATAAGGGATTGATTTTGTTCTCAGAGCAGTGGGAAACCTCTGGAGGGTTTGAACATTCACTCAGTGGCCGCGTGGAGAATTATTTGGGAGTGGGTGGGAGTGGAGGGCGGGAGCCGCAGACATTCAGATGAGAGGTGAGGCGGGGCAGGTAGAGCAGGAGGCAAGCAGGTGGATTCCAGCTGTATTTTGGAGGCGGGGCCATCAGCGCTTGCTGATGGATTAAAGGCAGGGGTGAGGAATGACAGGACTGGTGGGAAGGAAGGCAGGGAGAGAACAGTATCTATGAGCCACTGCCATAGGCTCACGGTTAACTTAGCATCAGTCACATCTGTCTCTGCTGCTTACTGACTGTGAACTTCTGTGAGATTCCAGAGTCTGAACCGGACCCACATTTTCTATTTCTGTGTCTGTTTTATTCATCACCTAACACAGCACTTTGTACACGCTAGAGACAAAAATAAATGTTTGTTGAGTGAATAAACACATGCATCTATTCACTCACTCCCAGTCCGCTCATTGCAGAGGCTGGCATAGTTTGGCGTGCTGTAGGTTCTCCATCAGGCTTCACGGAACGAATGAGTGAGCAGTCGTGTGCCTCTCCTGGTGTGCCGTGCGGCCTGCCCCACAAGGAGCTGGAAGATGGCAGAAAAGCACTGAGCTCCTGCTTCTGCCGAAGACCGTGGCACCGTGACATCAACCTGCCACTCAGAAAGACGGCAAATCTATCGGGTCGTAAATTTGACTGCAAACTAATATGCTAGCAATAATAAACATTAATTAAACTCTTAATTCTCCATCATTTTGCTTGTCATAATACATTTTAGAAGGGCATCAGGGCTGATTCTGATGGGTTGAAGATCTTAAAAAAAAAATCCAGGGAAGTTTGAGCTCATGCATTCTTCTTCTCAAGACGCTATTTCTATAGTAAGCAGGGAGAATTTTTTGGTCATTTGCTCTCTATACAGTGGCAATAAATTGTGTATTTACATGTTTACTTATTCATTCACTTATTAATTCAACAAATATATATTTAGTGTCAACTAATTCTAAACACTATTCCAGTTCTTGGGGTACAATAATAAACATAATGGGCAGGGACCCTGCCTCATGGAGCCATATTTTCATCAGGAAGACAAACACTAAGCAAGTAACCAAATCAACAATGTAATTTCATACAGTAACCATGCCTGTGGAGAAAATGAAACAGGATGTGAGAGGTTGGAGAGGGCCGTGGCAGGAGAACTCTTTGAATGAAGTGGTCATGGAAGGTGTCTTCAGTATACACAAATTTCAGGGAGAGTGTTCCAGGAAAGAAAAAGGGACAGCATGTGCAAAGGCCCTGTGCAGGGGAGCGAGTGGGCATGTTTGTGGAAGAAAAGAGAGCCTGTGTGGCTGGAGCAGTCATTTGTATGAGCTGCCTCTGTGCAGCAGGAGGTGGTAAGAGGAGTTGGGATGGAGAAAGGGCTCTGGCCTGGACTTCATTCAGGCATTTATTTGTCTATTCAATGTGTAGATGGCAGGTGCCTATTTGGCACAGGTACTATGCGAGGCAGTATCCAAAGATAAAGACCACTGCCTGGGGACGCTCACCATGGCGAACACAGAGAAGTCAACGGCTCACCGCGTTATAATGTGACGGGAACCACAATGGCGGACGCTGGGTTGTTCACCCACAGGAGGGCTGTGCTTCCCCCCCGCTTGCAGTCCAGTTTGGGCGTGTGGCTTGTGGCTTTTGGACAATAAAATGTGAACCAATAGGACAAATTCTGCCTTCGGAGCTCATCCATGCTGAGCCCCTGTCACAGTGACCCTTGTTACCCTCTGCCATGACAAGTGGAAATGTTCTAGATAGAGGCTGCTCCGTCCATGCGGGTCCTGGAGCCAGGCTGGTGACCCTCAATGGTCAAGTGGTGTGTGAGAGAAACAGAACAGCACCGTGTGAGCCTCTGAGGTCGTGGGGTCACTTATGACTGCGGTATAGCCCGGCCCTTCCCGACTGATGTGGCCACGGATGGATAAGCACAAGAGCGGAACACGAGACCCAGCCTGAGGGAGTCAGGCAAAGCTTCCCAAGGAGCTGGAAGGACAAGTGGGGACTCTCCAGCGATGGGAAGGGAGCAGGTGCTACGGGCAGAGGGAGAGAGAAACCTCCCTCAGGCGGGGTCACAGAGGAACCACAGGTGAAGCTCCAGACGGTGTCATTAAGAGCAGGCTTTGGGCTCAGACAGGCGTGGGTTTGACTTCTGTCTCTGCCACTCTCTGTGTCTATGATCTTGGGCAGAAGCTCCTGACGTTTCCTGTGTATCAGGTTTCTCGTTGCACGAGAGGCAAGATGACACTCCCCCGCCTGTGCCCGGGACCTGTGTATAAGCACTCGTTCAGAGTGGCGCATCGTTAGAGGTAAGGGCAGATGCCCAGGGTCACTGGCTCCAGCTTTGTCCTGACCTCCACCAAACCCCAAAACTGCAACACTGAGAGCCAGCACACATGGGGCATCTCACATGTGCCAGCTCTACCTGCTTTGCACGCATTACAAAACCATAGAACATTAGTGCTACCGTCTTTCTCATTTGACAAATGAAAAAATGGGAGCACAGGGTGTAAATGACTTGTCCAGAATCGCACAGCTGCAAAGTGGCAGAGCTGGAATTCTGACATGAGGTCTGAGTCCGGTGTCCACACTTGTAACCATGAGGCCATCTTCTGCTGCTGAGCTTACACACCTGAGGGGTTCATGCCCAATGGTGGAGATGAGATTCCTGGTCCAAGAGGTGTGGCTAAGACTCCTGTCCTGGCGCAAGTTGAAGAGAGGGAGGGCTCCTGGCCAGATATGCCAGCAGGGGAGATGCTGTGACCTAGAAGATGGGATGAAACAGGCAGGGGTGGGTCCCAAAAGGAAAGTGGCTGATGAGGACCTGGGACTTGCACCAGGTTTCTTACAGCGAAGGCCAGTCTTCACTGAGCCCCTGTTCCAGGCCAGGATGTACACTCTGTGCTCTTCATACAGGGCTGCACACAGCTGTCTGCGGACATTGGAGCAGCCATCCGCTGGGCCTTCAGATCTCGCATTCTGAGTGTGTCTTTATGAGCGAGTGCTGTTGCAGATGTTCCTGAGGAGAACCCAGAGAGGAAAGCAGGATGAGAAGACCCTGGGGTGTCAAGGGGGGCTCCCTCCCTCTGGGCTTCATCCCAAGGGCAGTGGGAAGCCAGCACAAGAGCTTTAAGAGCCCCTCGGGGAGCATTAACATATATTTTTCCTTTTGACAGACTCACTCTGGCTGTCACTAGAATTGCAAGGGAGCAAGACTGGGGGTGGAGAGACCACTTAAGATGCTGATGCAATCATCCTGTCTGGTCCAGGTCGAGACCAGGGGCTGCAAAACGGAGAGCAGCGGGTGCATCTCTCTCTCTGGACTTGTGACCCTGGATTAGTGCTCCAGTGACACTTCATCTCCTCCTCCTTCTTCCTAGGAGAAAGGGCTACCTGACCCATGTTTACGTTTCCAAAGTGGCAGCTCTGCAAATTGTAGCTGAGATTTCTGCACTGCCCACATCCCCCACGTTCCGGTCCCAGGCCATGTAGCCCTGGCAGGCTGGTCACTGTGCTTCTTATTTTGTTTTGTTTCCTGAGATTTCTGTTTGGTTAGTGGCAGGGCTCTTTAGAGGTTTAAGTTCATAAGGCCGGGTTCCAGCTCTCCTCTCATCCTCCAGCTCTCCTGTCACAGGTGAGCAGCCTGGGTGACCTGGCCCAAGGTGAGCAGTGTTTTCTGGACTCTGGGCATCTGCTCCAACTCGGCAAACCTCCCCGTGGGAGCTGAAAAAGCATGGGTTAACTTTCTTTTCCAATTAGCTCCGCATTTTGTATAAAGACAAAATCCTTTATTAAGTTAATGAGGCATAATAATTATTAATTGCTAATTATTCATAGTTGCTTAGTCTATTTAAAAGAAATGATACCATTTAGAGCAAGATTTAAAGATATGCAAATATCAAACAGCCTCGTTCAAATATTCAGTTACTTTGTGGGACCCTGGCAGACACGTTGACTTTTTTGCCAGGAAAAAAATTCTAAATTCTCTGACTTGGAAAGTCAGCGTACCACCTGTCTGTCCTTGGCCAACCTCCTTAACGTCTGACTGTCAGTTTCCCCACCTGTGGAACGGGGCTGTGAATACCTGCTTGCCGCCCTGCTAGGCCTTATGTGAGAGGGCGTCAGAAAAGCGCATAGCACGGCACTGAGCCCACGCTGAAAAAGTTGAGAAATACAAGTTATCTATTAGCAATTGCTTCTTCATCTGACCCTGGATGTATCTCCTCGTTTTAAATTAAATAAATAACTATATACATATATCAATATGTGTTTATGTGTTTATATCTACATCTATCTATATCTAAAGCTATAGCTGTCAACTCTGGCTCAGGGTTCTTAAGCCTTCAGGATAACTCAAAGCTATAAAAATACTTGCAGGCAATGCTAACACGTTACTGACGCATTCAGGCCTCTCCGTTCAAATGCCTACACCCTTTCTCTGTCTTGGAATACGGGAGGCAAAGGTTTTCTCTTCTTCACTCTTCCTGCTCCGTGCTGTGTGGTGAAGCTGAAAGAGTGGGATGCTTATTTCTCCCTGTTGGTTCAAGGACTAGAAGTTAGCCAACTGTGGGGACCAGAGAGGGTGACCACTGGGCTTCCAAGACACCCCTTGAATCTCCTCCCTGGCAGCCTCTCCGGGTCACTACCCCAGCACCGTCTCCTGGGCTCCTTCTAAGCTCCAGTCGTCTGAGGGTGGGGACTTCGGTGTTTGTTCACCCTCTGAATTGCACCCTCTGGATCCAGTGGCTTACTGAGAGAAACCCCTCTTCTTTTTAAGAAGCCTAGTTAAGGAGTTACACATACCGGAGGGAAAACCCTCTCTCACCTTAGCCAGAACCACTTACACTGAGATGGCAGGGATGAGACCAGCCCCGCCAGCTCCAGGGACAACAAGTTCCACGTTGGCAGCTACAGGAGGTAGTGCGGAGCCAAACCTAGCGGTGACAACAAAGTCAGGTTCCAAATGGAGCGAGAGCAGCAACCGCGGTAGGTGAAGGCAGGGCAGCGAGTGGGGGAAGCCACCAGGGCTTGAGAATGTTCCATGTGCCGGATGCTGTTCCAAACAGTGTCACACTTCGCCTGACTTGTCCAGAATTGTTTATCATTCTCTTCACGTCACTGATGAGGACACTGAGGCCCAGAGAAGGTGAAGGACATTTTCAAAGCCCTGTGGCCAGCAAGTGTGAACCTAAAATATGTGCCCTTAACTGTGACAACACTCTCTGTAGCCCTTTAATGTCTCCTAAAGGGAAGGTGGCGGTCACTCAAGACGTAGCCAGAGAAAGGGACGGTAGAAGGAAGATGTGAGGAGGCTGAGAGTTCATGGCTGTTTATTGTGGCCAATGTAATCATCACCACTTGTCACTTTTCCCCAAGAGGAGGGGAGACTCAGCTGATTTTAGTATGCGGCTCAACCACAATTACTACAATGGCCGTAGAGTAATGGCCACGTCCTGATCCTGGGAAACTGAATATGCTAGGTTACGTGGCAAGAGGAATTCAAGTTGCAGATGGAGCTAAGGTTGCTAATCAGATGACTTAGAGTAAGGAGAAGACCCTGAATCGTCTGCGTGGATCCAACCGAATCACAGGGTCCTTCAGTGGAGACAAGGAGGCAGAGAGAGAGAACCAGAGAGGTGGCATCATGAGACCCACCTGTCATTGCCAATTTTGAAGAGGGAGGAAGAGGATCAAGAACCAAGGACATTGGGCAGACTCTAGAAGCTGGAAAAGGCAAGAAAACAGACAAGCCCCTGAGCCTCAGGGGGAATGAAGCCCTGATGGCGCCTTAATTCTAGTCCAGTGACACCCATTTCACACTTCGGACCACCAAAACTAGAACATAGAAAACTTGCATTGTCTTAAGCCACGGCATTCCCGGTAATTTGTGGCAATAGCAACAGGAAGTTAATACAGCAGGGCAACTGCACATTTAAAAATCACACACCGCCTGAATCTAATCAAACCTTTGGGCTGTAGACTTCGTATCTGTAAGAAGAATGCGAGGTAAAGGAACATGTGAAACAGCCCCACAGGAAGCAATTATCCCAAACTGGAACAAGCATCCTTCTGCAGGACAACCGCCAGAGTCTTGTTCTAAGGCATGAAAACAAGGGGGCACTGAAAGGTGGGGTCCCCACGTGGTTGTCCCTGGGCAATCTTGGCTTGTGCTCTTTGTCCTGATATATTATTAATAGTACCATATTTCACTCTCCAAAATGTTCACATTTAGATGACAAGTGATGTCGTCATTGTATCAGAGGAAGCTTGAGAGACCTACCAACCAAACTCAGTGAATGAAACTGACATGAATCTTGATTTTGGAAAACTAACTTAAAAATTTATTTGTTTAGACAGTTGGGAAATTTGAATATGGACTGGGTATTACATAAGTTTATAATTTTGTGAGGTGTGATGATACCGTTGTGGTTATGTATAAAAATGTCCACCATTTATGAGGTGTTACCGAAGTATTTAGGTGCAGGAGGCATGATCTCTGGGATTTACTTTAAAATAAATCAGATAGAGATGGAATAAAATATAAGGTATAGATGAAACAAATATGGCAAAATGTTGGTAGTCGTTGAAGCTGGGTGATGGACATGCGGGAGTTTGTTATACTCTCTACGTTTGAGTCTGAGAGTTTTCATGATGAAAAGTTAGAAACCCATGTCCTGTGTGTGGCTTTGGATGTTCAGGGCAGACCCAGCCGCCTGGCTCCCCTTGCTCCTCTCATGCTGGACTGGCCTCACGGGCTGGCTCGAGATAAGACTGGGACACAGAAGGAGGAAATGCCTCCAAAGGTCCTTAAACAAGGCCATGAACACCAGCCCTGGAGTTATGCTTTGGCGAATAAGACTACAAATGTGGATAAGAAATACATTAATACCTTGATTCTCATTTGCCAATGTTTCTTGTGGGAAACCTCACGGGGAGGTACGGCTCTGGTTTGAGGTAAAATTCAGGCGTCCTGACATTCATACGAATGGAGGGATATAAGACGAAAAACCATCCGTGAACTGCTGCCTAGCAGGGCTAGTCGCAGCAAGCACCAAGTAGTGGAAAGATCATGAGTTTTGGGTCCAAAATCCTGGTTCTGTCATGTCATACCTATGCGACCTTAGGCAAGTCACTTGACCCCTCTGAATCCCAGCTTTGGGAAAAGAAATCCTTATTTCTCAGATCATTGAGAGGATGAAATACTCTAACATATGAAAAAGGTCAGACGCATAGTAGGGCCTTAATAAGCATTTCTTCTCCATCACTTCCTGCGGCATGGATGTTTCGGATATCAGTCATTCACATTCTATTTTGGATACTATCTGATGTTTAGAAATGTGTTGTTTTCTGATTATAAAATAATGTTTATTCATTATAGAAGACCTAAAAGACTATAGAAGCATAAATAATAAAATAAAAATCTTCCGTAAAACCACCCATTAAAGATTTCAGCGGTACATATTGTGATTCGCTCCCATTTTCTCTCTCTCTCTCTCTCTGTCTCTGTTTCTTTGTGTGTGTATGTAAAAATAATTGCGATCATCTTTTTTCTTATTTTTGAGGAAGATTAGCCCTCAGCTAACATCTACAGCCAATCCTCCTCTTTTTGCTGTGGAAGACTGGCCCTGACCTAACCTCTGTGCCCATCTTCCTCTACTTTATACATGGGACGCCTGCCACAATGTGGCTTGATAAGTGGTGTGTAGGTCCACGCCTGGGATCTGAACTGGTGAAACCCTGGGCCACTGAAGCGGAACTTGTGAACTTAACTGCTGCGCCATGGGGCTGGCCCCTGGGGTCATCTTATATACAGATTTTTCTATCTGATTATTTCAATACGTTATAAAAGTTTTTCTCCCTGTGGTTTTTTTTTTCCTCCATGTTTAACAATAAAAGCATATGAGGCTTTGGAGTAAAATCAACCTGGGTATGAGAATTCAAGCTTTACCATTTCTTAGATTTTGTCCCTGGGAAAATTCTGAGTCTCCTTTCATAGGGTCAGTGTGGGGTTTAAATGGCGTAAAGCGCATAGAACTCGGCACACAGTTCCTAAAACACAGTAAGTGCTTATAAGACGGTGGAGGCTGTTACTGATTTGACTGGACTCCTGCGTCTGTTAGGCTTGGTTCTGCTGCGATGACAAACAGCACAGCAATCTCAGCCACTTAACACAAGTCTGCTCCTTACTGCCAACTGAAAGCACTCTCTTGGGTGGCTGTTTTTACATAGTGATTTAGAACTCCAGGTCACTTCCATCTTGTAGCATTTCCACCGCATACGTTTCCATGATTGCCAAGGCAGGGAAGATAAGCTGGAAGATTTTACACGAGCAATTAAACACTTTGATCCAGAAGAAATATGCATACATTCTACTTACAACCAATTGGCCAGAACTGATGGCATGGCCCCACCTTCACAGAGTAAGGGTGTGGAGAAAAGTAACCCTCCCAGGTACTCAGAAGAGGAGGACACCCAAATTAGGTGAGCAGTAGGCATCTCTGCCACGGCGTTCTCTCTACGCTGGGATTGTTTGCTCCTGTGGAAATCAGTGCACTTGGATTCAAGGTCAGCCCCAGTGCGTCTATGAGTCCTCAGCCCTGACCTGGTAAAGAGAAGAAAAGGCAGGTGATTCAGACGCACTGATGTCTCCTGGGTCTGCCTGAAGCTGAGGTTCCCGCCGTGGTTCAACGCAGTTCTCTCTGTGTGTCTGAGATTTACTGCCCCCTTGCTCAGGGCTGCGAATGGTGCAGTTAAGCAAAAGGGTCTGGCTGACCACAGTCAGCATTTCATCAGTGCCCTCTCATCACCCTGGTCTACAACTTGTCCCGAGGGCCACTGGTCCCAGAAGGGAGTGTATCAGGCCCTGCTGTGGTGTTTAATACCACTGCATCACGGGGTGCAGGACACTAAGTAGATCTGAGCCCTGGTGCATGGGGGTGGGGGAAGGGCCGAGGGGCTCCTGGGGAATTACCAGATCTCCCAGAGGATCTGCTTCTTGAAGTTATGCCTCTTGGTTTTCATTCCTTCTTCCTTCTTCCAAAGCATGTCAGTCTTTTGCCTTGCCAGAAGTGGGTGGTGGGTAAAGGAAAGACAATTTTAAGGGTCAGAAAACATGGGTGTGCATTATGGCTTTGCCCCCCACCAGCTATGTGTCCTGGGGCAAGTTGCTCCCCATCTCTGGGCCAGCATCTTCTCATTTATATAATGAGGACAGGATGAGCTCTCTGACTTCCATCATTCTATGATTCTGAGGCTCCGTATGTGAGCTCAGATACTGAGGGAGCAACATGTCTGAGACCATCTCTATCAGTTAGGATGCTTTTGGTCATAGGCAACAGAAACGTTAACTCAAACTGGCTTAAACAATACAGAAATGTATCGCTCCCAAATGTACTGTATAGACTTTCGGGTAGGGTGAGTTTTAGGATTGGTGACGAACAGCTCAAGCACATTTTCAAAGACCCACGTTCATTCTGCTCCTCTCTGTGCAATCCTTGAGGCTGGCTTCCTCTCTTCTGCCTGCAGATGTTCTGGTTATCACGGCCAGATATGAAAACATCCAGACCAAGAAGAGAGAGCATCTCTTCCAGTGGAGGCCATCTTGGGAGAGGGAAAACTTTACTGAAAGCCACCTGGGAGTCTTGCCCCTTTGGCGAGAGGTAGGTCACATGCCCATTCCTCAACATGGCGGTCACTGGCAAAGTGGTGGGATTGCTTTAGCACAAACAGGTCCATCCATGGAGTCTGGGGTGAGCTCAGCTGGGGATGGGCTGTGTCCAAGGGATATCTGAAACAGAATCAGGCTTCTGTTTGAAAGGAAGAAGGGGTCTGGGGATGGCCCAACTACCTCACCATTTTTCATTGAATTTATCATTTTCTCTTCAGACGATTAATTCTCCATAAAAGCAATAGTTAACATATACTGAATGTTTGCTATGGATTGTCTCTCTGTCAAGGTCTCTACAAGCAATTTCATCCCTAATCTCTACAACAGCCCAGGGAGGCAGATGCTAATAGTATGCCCATTCTACAGATCAGGAAAATGAGGTTCCAGTAAGGTGACTTGCTCAAGGTCACAAATGAGAAGTCCGAGTGCCGATTCAAGCCCACATCTTGGAGATTCCAAAGTCTGAGCTTACAACTCCTCCGCTCCATTGTGTTTGGTGAGAAAAAGGAAGAGTCACGAGCATCAATAGAACACCAAGAGCGCCTCACGCACACGTAGGTTTGCTGTCGCGGTTAATCCCCACAATGAGCCACTTAGGTAGTCATTATTATTGCTGCTTCATATTTTGTGAAGTTAAGTTTCAGAGAGGGTATTTAACTAGCCAAGAGTTTCAGAGCCAGTAAGAGGCAGAGACCTAAGTCTGTCTGATATCATTCCTTTTTAGGAAAGAATGCTTTTATCCATAGGGAATGGAATACCCAATGAAAAGCAGCCCAAACAACAGGGATTTCATTTTCTATCATAAGCAGAAGAGGAGAAGTAGGTCACCCCAGGAGTGGGTCAACAGTTCAACAGGAGAATTCTGGACCTCAGCTCCTCCCATGTCTCAGATCCACCATCTACAGTGTGTTGTCACCTTCTCCTCTCACAGCCTCCAGGCCTCCTGGTCTTCATGCAAACTCCTTCAAAAGCAGGAAAAGGCAATGGTGGGTCAGGAAATGAAGCTGTCCTAGTGTATTTCTCTTTTTTATCAGGAAGAAATTGCTTCCCAATATTCCCCAGCTGATTTCCCGTTACATCCCATTGGCTAGAATGTTCACAGTCCTAGCTGCAAGGGAGCCCAGGAACGCAAGTGTCTGTGTTTCAGTTTCTATTGTTTCTCTTGAAGGCAGGTTCAGGCAGCTTAGAAAAGGGCAGGGGAAGGGCCCTCGGGAAGGCAACCAGCAAAGCCAACCACACACTCGGACGGTGTTCCAGCGTAGGGCCTATCCTCAGATTCCTTGTATTCTTACAGCCTAATGAAGCACTAAGTGCTCAATACGTGCTTTTTAGAGAAACTGGATGATTTTGATAATTTGGGACTATCTGGGGGATTCTGGAGAAGTGAGTGTTGATGGATAAATGGAATTGTAGATTAATGGTTGTCTTCATCAGTTCAGGCTGCTATAACAAAATACTATAGGCTCAGTGGCTTATAAACAATAGAAATTTATTTCTCACAGTTCTGGAGGCTGGAAGTCCAAGACTGAGGTGCCAGCTTGGTCAAGTTCTGGTGAGGACCCTCTTCTGGGTTGTAGTCTTCCGACTTCTCATTGTGTCCTCACATGGCAGAGATCTGAGAGAGGAAGCAAGCTCTCTGGTGACTCTTATAAGGGTGCTGATCCTGTTCATGAAGGCTCCACCCTCAAGACCTCACTTAATCCTAACCACCTTCCAAAGGCCCCACCTCCTAATACCATCACATTGGGGGGTAGGGTTTCAAAATAGGAATTTGGAGGGAGACATAAATATTCAGTCCATAACAGTGGTCTTTTTCCTTACATCCTCACTTTTTGCCTTTCAGTCCTTTTGACTGCCTGTCAGTGAGTTGTCCAGCAAGAAACTGCAAGTGAGAGGAGAGGCAAGGGGGTCTCAGTTTCCTCATCTGTGAAATGGGTGAGAATGAGCTCAAGTTTGTCTCTTATAAAGTTTTTCCAGCTTTTGTCCTTGGTCCTGGGATTAGCGCCACTCAGAAAAATATGACTTAGACTCAACATGCAAAGAGTTCCCAACCTTGGAGCACCATCCTCCCCAACCCCGAGATGCCAGAGCAGATGTACAGACGGATGACGAGAGTCTGCTGGAGGGTCAGAAGTTGCGTCTGGGAGAAGAGACTAAATTGGCAACTGACCTGGCTTAGCGATGAGAACTGAAGGTAATATGCAGGGAAGGAAACGGCCGTTACCCTCAACTCTCAGTCCAGGTCCAGCCTGCCCAGCTGCCCAGAAAGCAGTTCCCCTTGAGGAGCAGATAGGAGTGTAGACTCTAGACTGCAAGTCCTTGGTCACGGTTGCACACTGGCATCTCTGGCGTGGGGTGGGTGTGGGTGGTGGGGAGCTTTAAAAAATATTGGTGCCTGGGTCCCATCCCCAGCAATTGAGACTTGGGTCACAGCCTGGCCTGGGGGTTTTTAAGAGTCTCTCTAGGTGATTCCAATGCACAGACAAGGTTGAGAACTGCAGCTTTAGATGAGACTGCCCTCATCCAAATCCTGCTTCTGCCAGTGGGTGTGTGACCTTGGACACAAGTTCATTAACCTCTTGGTACCTCACTTCCCTCATCTGTGAAATGGGGCTAATGACAATCATGGGAGCATTCTGAAGGTGACTGGGACAGTCCCTATAAAGTACATGCCTTTCCCACAGTAAATGCTCAGTCCAATTTGACCATAATGTCCCCAGAGGTCCTGTCCTGCTAACACCTACCAAGAGCACTAGACTCCACCACCATGGATGACCCACTGTCACATGCAGCCACCCTGGAAACACTGCGGCCCTGATCTACCTTTGGAATCAGACATCTTGGATACTAATGACGGTCTGCAGTCTTCTGGGAATTCTTGGTTTCCTAGAGTAGACGCCTTGGGATTTTCCTCTTCCTTCTGATAACAGGATTCCATCTTTCCTTTGGGGAACCACCCTTCCCCCACTCTTAGTCCACATAGTTGGGTGAGGCTGACCCTAACTCCCGGCTCCTGGCTGTGTAGCTGACCCAGGCTTGTCAAGTAAGAACAAAGCCAACAGTTGTTCGCTCTCTTGGGAACGAGGCCTCCTCTGCCCTGGCATTGCTAAACCAGGAGGAGACCATCTATGCTACCAGGAGATGAGAGCCTGCCTGAGAATGAGACCCACTCAGGGGAGCCCAAAGGCAGTGACACCTGCCTGAGAACACAGTCCACACAGGGAAACCAAATCCAGTGATAAGGACAGATGTGTTCCCTATGACACATTTGGGAACTCGAATGGGGTCTAACTGTGGGTTTCTCAGAGACATGGGCCAATTTGCTCTTTTTATGGCTCAAGCCATCTTGAGTTGGGCTTCGAATATAATTGAGAGTCTGATAAATATACCTCATCTTGGCTTACTGGTCCACCCTAAGGCCAAGTCCTCTGTCCTGGTGTCACACCTTGTCCCCATCCAGGGCCATACCTTGCTTCCTTTCCCTCCACTGAGAGTAGCAAGTGTGCTGGGCATTCTGAGCTGGGCTGGCAGTGGCAGCCTATGACGGGTTGCAGCTAAGATTGTCCATGTCCTCAGAGCGGACCAGAACTGGAACAGAACCCCAGGTCACATGAAACAGAGGCACAGTGCCCAGAAGCAGGGAGGAGACCACTCTGCTAGTGCTGTTCTGCTCTTGGCTGGCCAGGCCGCACCCGCATTCATCTGTTTGCTTCTGAGTATTTAGAATTGTTTAGCAACTGACCAGCAGGAGGGCCCATGGCGGTGAAGGGATTTCAAGTGATATCATATGAGGACAAGTGAACAACCCTGGAAAGAAAAGATAGATTGCTCTTCATTATAAGGAAGAGTTTTAAAATTTTAATTTGTGATAATCAAAGCTGTGTAAGAATGGAAGGGACTAACTCATGAGGTAGTGAACTCCCCATGACTAGAGGTATACAAGTTAAAGTAGGCTATTTGGCTGTCATGGGTATCAAAGCGGCCACCTGCAGAGCATTGAATAGGCGCTGTCTTAGTTTGGCTTCCCCCAGAAGCAGATCCTGAAGCAAGGGTTTGGATGCAATCGTTCATTTGGCTGTAATCCCAGGAAACACGGTGGGAGTCGGGAAACGAGACAGGGAAGGGAAGGAAGCCAGTGAAGAGTGCCTCAGAGAGACGATTCCTGCAGTGGGCTCCGTCCTGCTGGGGACCCTCTGAGAGAACGTCAGAACTGACCCTTGCAGGCCAAGGAAGCTGGGCTGTTTACCTACTAAACCCCGTTCCTCGGGTTGGGGGTTGCTCCGGGGGCCTTAACACTCAGGCACCTCCAGCCTGGCCCAGGCGTGGGCTGAGCATCCTGGCCTGGTGGGACACCAGCCTCAGGGGAGATACACCGTCTGCAGGTGACCTCCGGGAGGGCCCGGGCTGGGAAAGAGCACATGCATCTTGCACAGAAGTCGTATTCAGAGTTTTAACTGAGCTCCCCTGGGTCGGATCCCGCCTGTCAGATGTAATACTTAGCATGTCCAATGTTTTTAAGACAAGAAATTTGAAAGAAATCTCTAATTCCCACCTTCCCCCAGCTCTGTATTTTCTTACCAACATCTGGCCTGCTTGGTCTCTTTCCTCTTTCTACCTGGGCCCTGAAGGCACAAACCTGTTGGACGCTGGAGGAGATTGCCTGTGATATCCTTCCACACCATCTGCACAGGATGCCTGCCGGGTCAGGAATGTTCTGACAGCCCCAAGTGATACTGAGGAGAGCAGAGTGCCTGAGCAGAGAAGCCTGGCACCCCCAGCATTGTCAGAGTTCCTGAGTCACGGCTGCTGTTGGTGGCTGTAGAGCAAGCTTTCTCCAATCACAGAGATCATGGTCTTCGCACAGCACTTTCTAGTTTGTAAGGCACTTTCCAGGCCTGGGCAGTAAGAGAGCTCTTTATACCTCCATGTGAACTGCTCAAGAAAATTACAGAAGAACCAACGGAGGCCTGGAGAGGTGAGATACTTTGCCAAGCCAGGCTTTGAGCCCAAGGAGCCTGCTTGCCCAGCACCCAGGCCCCGAGCTGAGCCCTGTGGAGGGGCCCCGTGCGCTCCAGCTGGACTCAGAGGCCGGCTGTCATGTTAGGTGGGCTGTGAAGCAGGAACTGGCAGGAGATGTGGGCAGCGGAAGCCGGGGGAGCCCCTCAGGGAAACAGGGAGAGGCCTTTTTCTCACAGCGAATCCCGTTTTCCACTTGAAATAGGAGCTGAGAAACTGTGAGGGGCAACATACAATGTACAATGGAGCAGCAGGTGGGAATGACACGGCTCCTATTTAATTAGGCGAAGTCCCATAATCCCTCAGGGGGCACCCAGAACAGGAGGCGGTGAGTTCCTTTCTTTTATAATTTTGGAGTCAGTTTATTAAATGATGGAAAGAATAATGCGGCAAGAGAAGACAGAGAGAATTACGCGGTCGGAGAACTAAAAATGATTTCACAGCTTTATTGTTCCCTCCTGTTTCTTCCTTCTTGGCCGCTCCGAGCTGCAATTCTGGCCTCCGTGTGGGGATAAACACACACACTTAGAGCATTATAGAGAAGGGCTGTACATGCCCTTGTTCTGCACCCAGTAGTGAGAGAGAGTGAGATGGTGCGATCGCTGCTGAGGGTTAGGGGCTGAACTGCATTCCCCAGAATCTGGATGTTGGAGTTCTAACCCGAGTACCTGAAAGCGTGGCTGTATTTGGAGACAGTTTTTAAAGAAGTGATTGAGTTAAAGTGAGGCTCTTAGGGTGGGCCCTAGTCCAATATGACTGATGTCTTGGTGGGAAGAGGAAATTTGGGCACAATGAGACACCGGGGATGTGCCCGCACAGAGGAAAGACCCTGTGAGGACACAATCGGAAGCTGGCCATCTGCGACCCAAGGACAGAGGCCTCAGCAGAAACTATAACAGGGGCTGGCCCGGTGGCGCAGCGGTTAAGTTTTCGCTTTCCGCTTCTCAGCGGCCTGGGGTTCGCCGGTTCGGATCCTGGGTGAGGACATGGCACTGCTTGGCACGCCATGCTGTGGTAGGCGCCCCACATATAAAGTAGAGGAAGATGGCCAAGGATGTTAGCTCAGGGCCAGTCTTCCTCAGCAAAAAGAGGAGGACTGGCAGTAGTTAGCTCAGGGCTAGTCTTCCTCAAAAAAAAAAAAAGATCCTGATCCTGGACTTCAGCCTCCAGAGCTGTGGGAAGGGAAGAACTGGATGTAGGGCAAGGCGTGCATCTCAATTCCGCCTTTACTAGCAGCATCATTTCACCTTGCGGCCTCAGTTTCCTCATCTGTACCATGGGGTGAGTGGTCCTCACGCGTGGGTTTGCTGAGGAAGGAACACGTGTGGAAGTCCGGGAGCAGATGATGTTCCTCCTTTTCCCTCTATCATCGAAATATCTTCTGAATCCATTCGCAGCTGATTGGCATCATTCATGGTCGTCGAGTCCTATGAAGTCACTTCCAACACTGAGTTGGTGAATACTGAACAATGCATTGCTCTGAGGGGAAATACAGGGTGAGGTTCCTGTGAGTGTCTAGCCATGACATTCTTATCAATGGATCCGTTTTGATCAATTGATTTGTTTTGTTTCTATTTAAACACGTCATCTAAAACATACTGTTGATTCATGAGCATTGAACGCACAGCCAGCAGCACTGTAACTCATGCCTGAACAGAGCTCATCGGACGCTCGTATTTTCTCCATAAGGTACATCCCAGTCTTCTGGAACTTAGGAATACTAGCCAGCACTTCAACGCTACCCTTGGGGCCCAGTTTAAAATCACCAACAAAACCCATAAAAATGTGAAAAACGAGCCAGTATATAGACTGCAAAAAGAACACTTGTTTACACACAGGAGCTGAAACAGGAAAGCAGGGCATCCCCTTGCTCCACCTCCGCTGGGAGCGTGCGCGACAGGTGACTCAAAATTTTTGCCGCTCTGAGAATGCCTGGAAATGCCTGGGAAAGCGCTGCTGGTATTAATTTTGGGGGAACAACTCCTAGCAAGTAGGCGGATTTGCAAATACAGAATCTGCGAATGGTGAGGACCCACCGGACTTCTCTTGGTCCTCACTGCTGCTCCCTAGTCCAAGCCGCCGGATCGCTGTGCCAGCCCTAATTCGGCTCCCGGCCTCCCCTCTTCTCCCTAAAAGATTTCACACGGCAGCCAGAGTCAGCCTGTCAGAATAAAGACGACCTGCTGTCAAGGCCCCAGTGGCTTCTCATTCCACTTCGAGTGAAGTCCAGGCACCCTCCCGTGGCCCACCAGGCCTCCTTTGCCCTCCCTCTTATCACTCTCCTGCCTGCTCTCTTTGCTCCGACCCCACAGCCATCCTGTTTTTCCATGAACCCCCCGAGCAGTTTCCACCTGCTGGGCTTTCCCCTCTGCCATGTGTGCGTGGCTACCTGTCCCCCTTGAATCAGGCCTCTAATTCAATGTCGCCTCCCTAGAGGGGCTGACCCTGGCCACTGTGCCCAGAGCAGCCCCTCCTTTCACTCTCCATCTGCTTACTCTGCTTTATTCTTTTCCAGAGAATTGATCACCACTAATGTCTTTATTGCTTATCTTCATCAGAGGGTAAGCCTCTAAAGGCGGGACCTAGCGTGCCCTGTTGATTTTGTTTTTGTTTGTTCTTTGTTTTGTGGCTGGTACCCAGGCATCTACCTGGCACAGCATAGATTCCCTGTCAATGAATGACGCTGACCAGCTGGCCACACCACCCATGGGAAGCTGGGTGTTAGCCGGCTGAGGCTTCTGTTTACGCACAAGGATGATCTCTACTCTCCATGCACCAGCTGACTGTCTCCAGGTCGGGCCCAAGGCTGGCCTCTGTCCATGTAGACACTAGCGGGGGTGGGGGGGGGGGGGGGGGAGGGGGGCAGGCTAAGGAACCAGGCTGGAGGGGCTAAGCTGGGGTGCTTGCCGGCTTGCAGCGCCCCCATTTCCATGCTCCATAACCAGACCCAGAGAGAGACAGGTTCCATCCGCAACATGAAGCTTTTCGATTGGGCCTAGGAAGGTGCTCAGCAGGAGAAAGATACAGCCCAGACCGCAAATGCGGAGGGATTTGCAAGATGGCCCTATGGGAGAGGGCGTCCTGACACGGGCCTCGGCCCCTGGGTGCAGAGGAGTGCCGTGGGCGGCCTCCATTCTCCAATTGTCTTCCCTGAGCACGAGGCCAGCATTCTTTTGGCTCTGGTGGGCACCCTGGAGTGGCGCAATGCACTTTTCAATCATTTTAATTCCATATTGATTATTTAAAAGTGGCCCTTTCTTTAGGGCGTCACAGCTGAGCGGGAACTGACTGTACAAGAGGAAGCGCTCCGTGCCGAGCAGCACTAATAAGGCATCGTCTTCCGAAACGGGCCAGGGAAGCAAGAGGCTGGCCGGCCGCCCCCGCAGCTCCCGCGGATCCGCCAGGAACCAAAGAGCAGCTGCAAACATCCCACCTCCTTGTGTTTCTCTTGTCACAGTCCACTCGGTGGTGCGATACTCTGATTACAGACTAACAGCCAAATATTTGCATAGCAGACAGCAGCATCTCCTTGGTACATGAGAGAGAGTGAGAAAGAGCCCAAGCAAGTGTCAGCCCTGAGCTGGTTCAGCAGCTCTGCGGAGCTATCGCTGATCGTGAGCCTGGTGCGTGGTAGGCTCTTTATCTGCTCGGTAAAATGGTGAGGAAAGCAACCCCGGTAACAGCTGCCATATACTGGGTGTTTATTGCATGGCAGGCATGATACCAGCGCTCAGCACGCAGCTTTTTCTTTTCTCCTCGCCTCAACTCCATTAGCTCCTTTGGATAGAGGAGAAAACTTGAGCACAGGGAAGGCAAGTAGCTTGCCAAGATCACACAGGCGAGCCAGGTTCAAATATTGGCCTGTCTGGTCCCAAAACCTTACATCACAACAGTTGAGATCAGACAAGGGACATGCCTGAAAACTTTGCACACGAGCCATTACTGTAGATAAGTGTTTTAGTGTTTCTCAACCTTGTCCCCTAATCCCCTTCCCTCATCACATTTCAATGTATATTATACATTATCTATATACATTATATACATTTATAATGATAACTGTATACATTTAATGTATATCACAGGTACACTGTGGATCTGTTGATGGCCTGTCACCCTTTGGAGGCCAGCAAACCTGTTGAGAATACATGCGCTACATAAGATGCATAGTGTTGCCACGTGTTCTCTATAAGTTCTAAGCAATTTGGATATATATCAATTTATGATTCAAGAAGCCTAGTGAGTGCTTAACAGGTGAAGAGAGGTTAAGTAATTTGCCTGAGTTGACACAGCCAGTTAATAAAGGAGGCTGGATTCGAACTCAAGCAGTCTGGCATCTGAGAACAACCCCTTAACGCCCTGATCACTACACCACACCACCAGACCTCTGGTAGTAGCTGTTTTCACATATGTGAGATGTTTTTAGGTTTGCGGAAACCTCTGGGGAAAGTATAAGCATCCTCCTCCTCCTCGGATATAAGAGGAAGCTGAAGCCCGGTAAGGGGGGAGGAGAGGCCGGCAGGCTCCCGGCCAGGAAGAGGCAGGGCAGGCAGTAGAATCGGAGGGGTGGATTCCGGACCCTGTACACGACCTCTGTTGAGCAGTTCAAGGTTTGGTGGTTATCTCCGGGCTGTGGCCTCCCCCTGGCCTTTTGGGGAATGCCCCTCCCCCCATCCCCCCCTCACCCCCCCCCCCCGCCGCGCCCCTCCCCTGTAACAGTGATATTCATCCCCACCGCCCACACTCTGCAGAGAAAGTTTCATTTCATTAGTCAAATTAAAACTTACTTCTGAACTTGGTATATCTGCGTGATAGACTTCAAGTAAATTATCATTTTATTTATAGCTCCCTGTCTTCCAGAAACTTAAGTGGCAATATGTTATTTGGCTCATAATAAAATAAAATAAAATGAAATGACACCTCGGGCAGCGCTGTAACTAATTAGGGAGACTTCCAAACTACTGTTAATTTGAGACGCTGAAATGTGCGCCGGCAGCAGCCAGCAGCCAGCCCGAGTTCCCGGGGAGGACAGACGCACGCAGCTGCAGAGCCCAGATTTCACATTAAATCGAACAATTATTTTGACGGGTTGAGTGAGCTCCGCAAAGTGCCATTAGAAGAAAATTCTTCAATTGCCTCACCGAGGCGGTCGCCCGCGCCTGGGAAGGCTGGGTGATGGGGAGTTCTCCGCGTGCCTGGCGTTGGGCGGGACCTGCACTCAGACATCGCCGGATCTGGGTGGCCCTGCGCCTTGGGGCCCAGGCTTGGGAACGACTGCAGCAGCAGGGGAAAGAGCAAGCAAGCCAGGTTTGCCTTTGTGGGAACCCACTTGTGTTTATTTTTTTGTCTGCCAGTGTTATTGTTAATTTTTTTATCTGAAATAATTTTAGCTTTGTGGAAAAGTTGCAGAGATGACAGCTAGAGTTCCCACATACCCTTCACCGAGCTGCCCCTGATGTTAGCGTCTTACATGACCACGGGATATTTCTGTGCTAGGCACGCTTCTAGGTGCTGAGGATACATCTAAGAAAAAAGGAAGCAATCTCTGCTCTCATGCGGCGTTCAGTGCAGTGGGGCGGGAGACGCTGGAACAAACCCAAGTCAGCGGTCACACGTGCTAGCTGTGCGTTCGCCCTGTCTCTCAACAGCAGGCATAAAAGTTTAAGCCAATGACTGAAGGCTAGTGACCATTGCAGCAAATGCTTGCAAGGAATTGAATGTGTGAATGTGTGAGAATCACTCCCCTGACTCTGGACTCGGAGCCGGTGTGGGAAGGCAGGGCTGGGTAAAGGGGGCGGGAGGGGAGCTGAGGAGATGAGCATCTGGAATCTGACACGCTGGTGTTAGAATCCTTATGTGTGTGTGGCCTCAACACTGAAAAGATGCCCCTTCTCTCTATAGCAGGAGCAAAATGGTGGACTTAGGGCAACTGCTTAATAGGAAGGAAGGAAGGAGGGAGGGAAGGAGAGAGGGAGGGGCAAGCCTACTCAGTGCTGACATTGGAGAATGGAGATGACAACATGAGGAGCGTGGATGTGACTCAGTTTCGTGGAAAATGTCCTGCGCAGGACCTCGCACAGTGTCGGGGGTTGATGAGTGATGGAGTGTGCATTTGTTCATCTGGACGGTTGCAGTAGCATCCTGGCAGCTGTATGCTTCCATCCTTGTCTACCTGGATCTCCTCTCCACCTGGCAGCCAGGGGGATCCTGTTTAAAACATCAAATCGTGTCCCTCCTCTGTTCAGAGCACTCCAGGGCCTCGTCCTCTCTCTCAGGCTGCAGAAAATCCCATGGTCTTGCTTTCTGCCACCTCTCGGGCTTTGTCCCCCCTGCTCTCTTCCTCTCTTGCTCCTTACACTTCCTGGGCTGCTCCTGGAACAGGTCAGGCAGCCTCCAGCCTCAAGGCTGTGGCCCTTGTTTCTCTCTCTGCCCAGAAAGCTCATTCTTCAAGTCTTTGCACAGCTTCTCCCTCACTTTCTGCACATCATCTCCACTGTCACCGGCTCAGAAAGGTCTTTTGTGCTTCTGGTAGAAGCAGAGCACCTTTCTTTGTTTTTCTTCCCAGCACTTTTTACAGTCTTCCTTCTTCCCTCCCTCCTTCCTTCCTCCCCCCCCTCCTTCCTTCCTCCCCTCTTTCCTTCCTTCCTTCCCTCCTTCCTTCCTTCCTTCCTTCTCTCCTTCCGTCCCTCCTTCCTCCCTCCCTCTTTCCTCCCTCCCTCCTTCCTTCCTCCCCTCCTTTCTTCCTCCCCTCCTTCCTTTCTCCTTAAGCAGTTGCCCTAAGTCCACCATTTTGCTCCTGCTATAGAGAGAAGGGGCATCTTTGAATGCTGCGATTTAGGCCCCAGTGTTCTCCACCGAAGCCTCTAGGCCTCACTGAAGTGAAATGCTGGACCTGGGATGGTGCAGCGCAGCTGCCCCTTTCGGGTCCAGCAGCAAACATCTCCCAGCCAGGCCCTTTCCCCTGTTCTCCTCCACCCTGGATGTGAGTGGCATAGATGTACATTTGCTGAGGCTTCTGGCTCACCCCTTCCGAGGTCCATTTTCACCTGTTGCTTTCTTCTTGACCTCTGTCAGGAATTTCAGGCCAGGAGAAAAACTCACATCAGCCACTTGCTTAATCTGCCCGTCCTCATTTCTCTCGGTGCAGTGCAGGGAAGAGCACGACTAAGGGAATGTGGCAGATTCAGGGGCAGACAGATCAGGCAATGTTGATTTCAGTGCATCTTTCATTTAACGAGATGCCAGCCTCTGACTGGAGAAACCATGGCGTCCCCTGAGCATAGGGCTTCCAAGTGGTCTGAGCAGCAGAAGGGGGACGCACCCTTCTCTTCGCTTTCTGGATCCAGCTAGTCTGCTTCATCAGATGGTTATAGAAAACCTGTTCCGAGCAGAAATGAGAGAGGAAGCCAGATCATCTGTCAACAGACTATGCCAGACTGGCCTGATGTGGTGGTGATTCGAGCATCCATCCATCTGAATTCATCCTAATAGTCACAACGGCTGCATGTATTGAACAGTACGCGTATTCTGGGCACCATGTTAACACACACTGCCTCATTAATCCCACAAACACCCAGGGAGACATTACTATTTCTCGTTATACAGGTGAAGAAACTAAGTCTCAGAAACTTGCCATGGTCTGAGAACTAATAAGTACGAGAGCCAAAATTCAAACAGTCTGACTGCAAAATTCATAAACTCAATCACGATGCTAAACTGCAAAAGTCGCAAAATAGTGGCACAAGGTAAGTTTTATTTCCAGACACGTGGATGCTTTCTAATTAAATTTGCTTGCCAACATTTAAAAAATGAATAGTTAAAAAAAGTGGTAGTTTCTTATTTCTAGTTTTTAGTTTTTTATTTTGAAATTATTTTAAACTCACAGGAAGTTGCAAAAATAGTACAAAATCCCCCCCCGCCATGATAACATCTTGCATAACAACAGTACAGTATCAAAACCAGGTAATTGATGTTGGTTTAATACCATGAACTACAGAACTTAATCACACTTCACTGGTTTGTCCAGGCACTCATTTTTTAATTAAGTGATTTTAAGTAAAAAGTGTGGAATTCGGATACTCATTGAAAAAGCCTGTCTGAAAACACTGGGCCAGATTTCAATATCTGGAAAGATCAGCTGACGCTGAGTGGAGCCCGCTGATTTTCGAGTGGCATTGGATGTTTATTTTGCCATCGTCCTTAGTGAGGTGACCTCACTTGTTTACATGACCTGCCCAGCCTCTGAAGGCATTTGTACTTGTGACTCTACGCTTCAAGTCGAGGAGCAAAGCAGGATGTCACAATGAAACAATTCCATTGCGAGATACGCCACCCCTCAGATAATATACTGCCCAGCTGTGATTATCTGGTGAGAGGTTAGTTAATCAGATAGATTGCGAGGTGCAAAGTGATTTGTCTCACTCCTCAGGACTCCAGTGCATAGATGAAAATTAGTAATAGGAGCCAAAGATGGGTAGATTTTAGTTCATCCTAAGGAAGGACTTCCTAATAATGAGAGTAACTGAAGAATTGGGCTGTCTTATGAGGTAGTGAGGCACCCAGCATTGGAGGCATTCAGCGACTGAGTGGCCAACTGCTGAGAGTGCTAGAGAAGAGATATCCATTGTAAGAGGGAGGTGAGATGATATTATTCTTAGGACCCTTTTAATACTGAGATTCTTGGGCTCTGATCCCATAACTGGAAGTCTGAAAGTTAAAAATACAGTATGTGGTGTGTGTGCATGCACTCGTGCATGCATGCTTGCTTGCACATGCGTGTGCATGCGCTGTATGAATCAGCTCATTTAACCCTCATGAGAGCAACCTGGGCTAGAAACTATTATTCTGCCCATTTTATGGGGGATGAAACTACTCAGAGGAGCCGAACAATGTGTTCAATTCAGCTGGTAACTGAGTCAGAATTCAAACTTGTATCTCCCTGGCTTCAAGGTGTCCACTCTTTCCTACGTCATACTGCCTCCCCAACAGAGGCATCCTTTGGACAGAATTATTTTTCTGCATCCCCCTTTCCCTGAGAAATAAAGGTACATAAATCCACTAGCTCCCGGCAAGGGCTTAGATTGTGCACTTAGTACCTCCTCAGCCCTATTGCCCACCTTGATTTAGAAATTTCTAGACTGTTCATGGGGGTGGAGCTAGTTATATAAGAGCCACCAGGGGTGTTGATTAAAAATGAATGATCTCAGACCCCATACCTGGAGGTTTTGATGCAGAAGATCTGGAGTGGAGCCAACGCATGTAAACCTGTAACAAGTTCCATAGTTTATGCTGATGTTCAGCAAGAATGCAAACTGCTGTCCTGTACCAGCACTGGGGTTTGACATGGCAATCCTGGGCACTTTATCCACTCCTGCATGCATTGCTTACTCCATTTACTTATACTCATAGAGATGAGTATGGAGCAACTCCTAAGGGCCAGACTCTGTTCTAGACAGCAAGGAATTAATCAAGGAACAAAATAGACTAAATGAATGAATAAATACAACCCCTACCCTCATGCAGCTTACATTCTATTGAGTATGATTCTACTTATTTTCAATGAGATTCTACATTCCAAAGTAGGAAAGGGTATTTAGAAATTGAAAGGCTGAGGGGAAATTTAAAAAATGGTTAATAAGGAATGGCTGCCAGGGGCTGGAAGGAGGGTAGAATGGCGGGGCACAGCTCATGGAGGAGGGAGAGAAGGAAGGAAGGAGGAAGGGAGGAATGAGGGGAGGAAGAAGGAAGGAAGGAGGGAGAGAAGAAGGAAGGAGGAAGGGGAGGAAAGAAGGAGGAAGGAAGGAGAAAAGAAAGAGGGGAGGAGGGAAGGAGGGGAGGAAAGAAGGAAGGAGGGAGGAAGGAAGGAAGGGAGGAAGGAAGGAAGGAGGGAAGGAGGACTGTAAAAAGTGCTGGGAAGAAAAACAGAACGAGGTGCTCTGCTTCTACCACATGAGCAGAAAGGACCTTTCTGAGCCCGTGACAGTGGAGACAATGTGAAGGAAGTGAACTTTTATTTATTTTTTATTGATGTAATTCACATACCGTAAAACCTACTCTTTTAGTGGGGGCGATTCAGTGGTCTTTAATACGCTCACAAAGTTGTACAATAAAAGTTCATGAATGAGGATGTGGAGAACCTGCAGCACACATGCATTGCCAGTGGAATATTAATGGTACAACCACTCTGGAAAATTGTTTTGCAGTTTCTTTCAGAACTGAAAATGGACTGACCATGTGAACGACAATGGCATTCTGGGGCATTTATCTCAGAGAAATGAAGGCTTGTTTTCATTCAGGAACCGGAACACAAATGTTCACAGCAGCTTTAGTCATAACAACCCCAAAGTGGAAACCACCCAAATGTCCTTTAATGGGTGAACTGATCAACACACTGTGGTACATCCATACTATGGAATACAGCTCAGTAATGGAAAGGAATGAACTCTTCAGGCACACAACAACTTGGATGAAGCTCAAGAAGCCTCATTATGCTGAGTTTAAAAAAATTTCAGAAAGAATCCATTCACATAACATTCATGAAATAATCTAATGATAGAGATGGTTAGGCATGGGGATGAGGGAACAAGTGGGGCTACAAAGGGGTGACACAAGGGAGTCCTGCAATAGTGCAATTGAATATCTTCATTGTGGTGGCACTTACGCAAGGCTACAGATGTGACATCGTTGCAAAGAGCTACACACACACACACACACACACGAGAGCATGTATAACCGATGAAATCTGAATAAGGCCTGTGGAGTCTGTACATTGTACCAATGTCCATTTCTCCATTTTAGTATTATACTGTAATTGTATAAAATGCTTAGAACATTGTGGGAGGCCGGGGGAATGATGTACGGGGCTTCCCTATTCATTTATTTCAACCTTCTGCGAATCTATGATTATTTAAAAATAAAAAATTAGGGGCTGGCCTGGTGGCACAGTGGTTAAGTCTGTACACTCCACTTTGGCAGCCCAGGGTTCTCAACTTCAGCTCCCAGTGTGGACCTACACACCACTCGTCAGCCGCGCTGTGGAAGCGTCACACGTACAAAACAGAGGAAGATGGGCACAGATGTTAGCTCAGGCCCAATCCTCCTCACCAAAAATAATAAATAAGTAAGAATAATAGATAAATTAAAAAAATAAAAAGTTAAGAGAAAGTGGCTAAAAATTCAGAGCGCCAGATCAGTGTGTTTAGGATTTTACTATTTATGTAAAATAAGCAGAAAACTACACATGAATGTGCTTGTATGTGCATAAAGTATCTCAGAAAGGGGACACAAAAAGCAGATAACATTTGTTTAATGGTAATAGGAACTGAGTGGCTGAGGGATAGAGGTGAACAGAGAAATTGTATTATACCCCCTTTTGCGTCTTTTCAATTTTGAACCACACGAATATACTATCTATTAATAAGTAAATACTAAAAATAATTTAATCAGGGGACTTCCACTTTTGGTAAGATGAAGTGGACAGGCATACTTTTCCCTATTCAGCCTACTAGGTACAGCTAAAACTGCTGGCCATGATATATAAAACAAACATAAGAAGACTCTGAAAAGCAGAGAGAAGTTAAACTGTCTAGGGGCCTCCAAACCTGAGGAACAACTTGGTGCTGCATTCCCTGGGATTTCTTTTTGCCTCGTATATCCTAGACTGCATACTGGAGAAACCAGCAATCCAGAAATGCCAATTTCCCATTCCCATTGGCAAAGGTTGAGTAGAGAGCCTAGACTACCCTTGCCAGGCTGTGACAGGTGCCTGACTCTTCTGCTGGGGTGGTGTTAGTGGAGACCATGTGGGGATCCTGGACTTCCACCTCTACTCAGTAGTGTGAGGTGCTCATTCTCCTCCTCACTGGGATAGTGTCAGAGGAGGCTTAGTGGATAGTCAGGACTTTGACCACTGCTCAGCATTAATGAGGCAACCCTCTGTGATATAAGTAGAGGCCACGTGGGGAGCAGTAAGGTGACTCCCCTCCCCCTCCCAGGTAGAGTGGTATCAGCAGACAGTGAGTAGGGAGCCTGAATCCCACTCCTGTCCAGTAGTAACAAGGAGCCCCTTCCCCACTGAGTGTCAATGGAGGCCAAGTGGAGAACCTGCAATTCCACTTCCACATGGCAGTAATGAGGTGGTGTTCTCCATTCTCTACTGGAGCACTGTCAGAGGAGGCCTGCTAAAACACGAAATGTAAATAAGACCCAGAGTCCAATAACGTAATATTCAAAAATGTCCAGGTATCAATCAGATATCACTTGTTATATCAACAACCTGGAATAGCTCAACTTGAATGAAAAAAAAGGCAATCAACAAAATCCAACACCAAGATGGCAGAGATGTTAGAATTGTTTGATAAGTATTTTAAAGTAATTGTCATAAAAATGCTTCACTGAGGTATTATGAACACAATTGAAATTAATGAAAATATAGGAAGTCTCAGAAAAGAAATAGAAATTCTCAGAAAAGAATATAAGATATAAAGAAAAACCAAATGGAAAATTTAGAACTATAAAAATGCAAAAGATGAAATAAAAACTCAATGGATGGGCTGAACAGCAAAAAGAAGAGGACAGAGGAAAGAATCAGTGAACTTGAAACAGAAATTATCCAATTGGAACTACAGAGAGAAAACAGAAGAAAAATGAACAGAGCCTCAGGGACACGTGAAATATAACACAAATCTAACATTTGGGACATCGTAATCCCAAAGGAGAGGAAAAGGGGTGGAGATGAAAAACTGCTGAAAATTCCCTAAAATTTGATAAAATTTGTGAACCTACAGATTCAAGGAGCTGAGTGAACAAGACAAAAAGTCTTGAAAGTGGCCAGAGAGAAACTACACATTACCTATAAGGGAAAACAATTAGAACAAGAGCAGATTTTTAAAATCAGAAACCATGAAGACCAGGATGAGGTGGCGCAGTATTGCAGAAGTATTGCAAGAAAGGAATTTGGAACCCCAAATTCTGCATCCAGAAAAAATATCCATCAGGAACAGAAGGGAAATCAAGACATATTCAGAAGAAGGGAAACTAAGAGAATTTGGCATAGACATACCCTGAAAGAACAGCTAAGGGAAGTTATCTGTGCAGAAAGGAGATAACATAAGAAGGAACCTTGGAACATCAGGAAGGAAAAAAGAACAGGCGTAGAGCAAAACTATGGTTATATACAATAGACTTTCTTCTCCTCTTGAGTTTTCACAAATATGTTTGCTAGTTGAAACAAAAATTATAACGCTGTTTAATATGGCCTTAAATGTATGTGGAGGTGATATTTAAGACAATTATATCACAAATAGGTAAGGGTAAGAGAGTATAAAAGGAAGTAAGATTTCTAAACTTCAACTGAATTGGTAAAATGTTGATACAAGCAGACTGTGATAAATTATGTATATATAATGGAATACCTATGGCAACCATTTAAAAAGCTTCACACTGAAATAATATTACATAATTCAAAATGGAATTATAAAAAAAGGTTAATCAAAAAGGAGACAGGAAAGAGAAAACAGAGAAACTAAAAACAGAGAGGACAAATAGAAAACAAAACTTTAAATGACAGACTTAAGCCCTAACATATCAGTAATTACATTAAATGTAAATGATCTAAATATACTAATTAAAAGACAGAGATGGGCACAGTGGACTAAAAAATGACTTAATTACATACTGTCTCTAAGAAACTCATTGAACATATAGATAGGTTGAAAGTAAACAAATGGAAAAGGACATACCATAAAAAAATTAAAAGAAAGCAGTAGTGGCTATATTAATAACAAATAAGAATATTCAGAGTGATGAAAATCACCAGAGGAAGAGGGGGTCATAACATAATGATAAAAGGGTCAATCCATGAAGAATAAATATCAATCCTAAAAGTGTGTGCACAAAACAAAAGAAATGCACCGTATGTGACGCAAAAGCTGTTAGGACTGAAAAGACAAACAGACAAATCCACAATGAATATTGAAGATATCAATACCCTCCTTACAATAATTAATAGGACAACTAGACAGAAAATCAGCAAGGTTATAGAAGAACTTAACAATACTGTCAACCAGCAGAATCTCATTCACATGTGTACAATAATCCACTGAAAAGAAGCAGAATACGGGACCAGCTCCAGTGGCCTAGTGGTTAAGTTCTGCGTGCTCCACATCAGCAGCCTGGGTTCCATTCCCAGGCACGGACCTATACCACTCGTTGGTGGCCATGCTGTGGCAGAGCCTCACATACAAAAAGAGGAAGATTGGCAACAGATGTTAGCTCAGGGCAAATCTTCCTCAGCAAAAAATGTAAAAAAATAGAAAACGAAAAAGCAGAATACAAACTCTTTTCAAGTGCCCATGGATATGCCAAGATGACCATCTCCTGGGCCACAAAATAAACCCCAACAAAGAAGTGAAATCACGCTAAGTGTTTTCTCTGGCCATAAGGGAACATAACCAGAAATCAATAACAGAAAAATCTCCAAATACTTGGAAACCAAACACCACACTTCTAAGTGATACATGGGTCAAAAAGGAAGCATGAAGAAAAAATTAAAAATATACTTAATTGAAATAAAATGAAAATACAACATATCAAAATTTGGGGGACACAACTAAAACAGAAATTTGTGGCATCTAACACATATATTAAAAAAGGATCGTTTCAGATTAATAATTTAAGCTTTCACCTCAAGAAACTAGAAAGAGAAGATGACCAAATAAACCAAAACAAGTAGAAAGAAGGAAATGACAAAAATAAGAGCAGAAATCAAGGGAATTGAAAACAGGAAACAATTGAGAAAATCTATGAAACAAAGAGGTGCTTCTTTGAAAAGATTGATATAACAGACAAATCTCTAGCAAAATTGACAAAGGACAAAAAAGAGAAGATGCAAATGACAAATGTCAGGAATGAAACAAGGGGTATTACTGTAGACCCTGCCATCATCAAAAGAACAAGATCATACTACAAACAACGCTACACACATAAATTTGACAACTTAGATGAGATGGACCAATTCCTCAAAAAACACAAGCTACCACCAAATGTGAAGTAGATAATTTGAACAGTCCTAAAACTATTAAGTAAACTGAATTCATAAAGTAAAACCTCCCAAAAGAGTAATCTCTGGGCCCAAGTGGTTTCACTGGAGAATTCTACCAAATGTATAAAGAAGAATTACCATCAATTCTACACCATCTCTTCCAGAAAATAGAAGAGAAGGGAACATTTTCCAGCCCTTTCTCTAAAGCCAACATTACTCTGCTACTAAGATCAGACAAAGACAGTAAAAAAAAAAGCAAGAAAGAAAATTATAGGTGAATATCCCTCATGTATATAGATGAAGAAATTCTTAATGAATATTAGTAAATAGAAACAGCAATCGACATACTTATTTTCATTATTTTTTACTAATAATTTGACTTATTCCAGGGTTGGAAAGCTGGTTTGAATTTTGAAAATCAAGTACTTCATCATATTAATAAGTCAAGGAAGAAAAATCACAAGATCATATCAATCGATGCAGAAAAATCATTTGACAAAATTCACCACCCATTTCCTATGAAAATTACCAGGAAAGTAGGATTGAGGAAGAGAAAATATTTGCAAACCACATAGGTGACCAAGGAGTAGTAGCTAGAATATATATAAAATTGTCAAAACTCAACAGTAAAAAAACACAATGCAATTAGAACATGGGGAAAAGACGTGGGCAGACGTCTCCCTGAAGAGGCCACACAGGATGGCAAGTGCGCGCAGGCAAAGGCCTTTGGCAGCGCTGGGCTTTCAGAACACGCAAATTAAGAACACAGAAAACTATCACTACACACCTGTTAGGTTATCTAAAATAAAAACAGTGACAAAAGGCAAATCCTTTTTGGGTTAAGTGGATTACTCACAAGGTTGCTGGTGGGAATGTAAGACTGTCCAACCACTCTGGAAAAGTTAGAGAGATTGAAAAAGCCAAACTAAACACATACTTACTATATCTAGCAATTACTCTCTTGGGCCTTTATCCCAAAGAAATGAAAACTTTTGTCTATAGAAAACGTGCACGCAACTCTTCAGAGCAGCTATATTTGTAATCGCCCCAAACTGGAAACAAACAAAATATGCCTCAATACATGAATGGTTAAGTAAACTGATATAGCCACGCAGGAGAATACTACGCAGCAATAAAAAGGAGTGAACTATTGATGCACTCAGCAACTTAGATGGATCTTAAGGGCGTTATTCGGAGTGCAAAAAGCCAATCTCAAAAGGCCACATACTGTGTGATTCCACTGCGTAACATTCTTGAAATAGCATTCTCAAGTTGGTCTGCATCCAAGTCTGGTCTCAGGGTCTGTGTGGGAGGAACGCAAACTGAAGCCCAACCCCAGGCCTGGCTTCTTCCCCAGGCATCTTGCCTCAAGCTCAGACTCCCTTCTTGGACTTAGACTTACTCCTGGTTTTGGGATCAATACGTAAAGCAGCCCAGAAGCCTAAAGCACAAGCCCACTGTCTTAGGGCACAATGTTACACACGTGCACTGGAGCGGATGTGGTTGGAGAGAAAAACGGGCCAGGGTGGGAGATGACTAAAAGGCCCTGGGCATCTCTCAGTCTCAGCTGTCACCGTTCCTAACTCCACAGCTAGGGTTGCACCCATGCAGGTCACTTACAGTTCTTTAAACAAGCCAATCTCTCCCCTACTTCCAGATTTTTGAATATACTGGCTAGCTTCTACTCAATCCTCTGGTCTCAATTTAAATGGCGCTTCCTCCAGGAAGTCTTCTCTGACTTCTCCTTTCAGGTGTGGGTTAACTGTCCTTGCCATGTGTTGCACCTGGTACTTCTCCTTTCATAGCACCTTTTCACTGGAGGTAGGTGTGTGAACAGAAAGGAAATTAGAACGTGCGGATGGAGGAGAAGAGTGGAAGGATGTGTGCAGGACCCCAAAGACTTGGTCTGCAAGAGGGAAGTTTGCTTGTGTGCGAATCTTATCTACGCATCTGCTTGTAAATGCATAAAATATCTCTTCAAGGATACCCAAGAATCTGATAGCATTTGTTTAATTCCAGGAATGACTTTAACTCCAAGAAGTGAGTCTGGGCTCCAGGCAAGAAGCTTGGGGAAGAAGCCGGGCCTGGGGTGGTGGTTTGGTGTGTGTTCCTTCAACACGGAGTCTAAGACCAGAACTTGGACTCAAGTCATTTGTTTGAGAGGTGATCCCAAGAAACACAAGTGAGAGAATGGAGAAGGGGAGAAAGGAAGGGAGAAAAGCCAGTAAGGGGTGTGCTCAGAGCGGGTCACTGCTGTGGGCACCTAGGGCTCAGTCCTGCTGAGGTCCCTCTGAGGAACCACCTCAGCACTATCTCATTGCGGCTTGAGGAGGCGGGGCCGCTGTCCACTGACCCCTGAGCCCTCTTGATGTTTGCACCACAGCAAGTCCTGCAGTGCCTGATGCAGGAGGAAGCCCGGCAGAGCTGAGGAGGGTCTCTCCATCTTGTCCTGGAGGTGAAGGTGGGTGGTGAACAGCATCTGCTGGGGGCGGGATCCACAAACCTGCTGCAGTCCACACGGGCGAGGAAGCCGTCTGCATCTGCTCATGTTGCTGGAGGCCCAGTCTGCGGGACCCATCATCTGACGGGAGAGGGAGCAGCAGGCAGCAGGGTCCTCCTGGAGACCAGCCTCGTTTTGAGGTAGACTAGAAGGATAATCACTTCTCCTACTCAAGATGGATGAAGACTGAGGCTCAGAGATCTTACATAACCTGCCTTAGGACACCCAGTTCCTGCTAAAGGAATCATGAACTCTCACACTTTCCTGTTTCTCTTCATTGCCTCTCTTCAAGCCCAGGACTCAGCAAATATTTGCTAAGCACATGTTCCCCTCACCCCAATGGACAAAGATGAAGTGGGGCTTTAAAATAAGCAGCACATTTTAAGATCTTACTTATTGACCCCTAGTCAGAGCTCCAAGGAGAATGACCAGTATTTGTGCAGCAGCCAGCCATTTCCTGGAGTTGCAATTTGCCGGCATAAGATAGAAAGGTGCTGAAAGGTTAGTTTCTTCAGGAGCGTGGAACTCTCTCGGCAGAGAGAACCAAAGATTCCTTCTTTTAGCATAGTAGGAGCTCCATGGGGGCTCGCTCGAGGCCTGGCAAGCTTAAGTGCTGACCTTGGAGCCTGCAGGCCAATGTGAGATAACGACTGGGGTGCCCGGATGCTGAGACTCATACAAGAAAAGCAGGAGGGAGGATGCTTGTGAATTTGGAGGGATTGCCGTTGGCCTTTCCCACAGGCTGAGAGAACCCAGGAAGGATGTGGTGGTCATGATCTGGACTCCTCTTTGATATTGTTCTCCACCATCCCAGCTGGAGGGTCACCGTGCTTATACGATGGGACCTCACCATTGTGGCTACAGCTGATTAGACGGGGGTGGGTCAGGACATCCAATCCTTGACTGAGATGACCGAATCAGTCTTTTTGAGAATACGAAGTAAGACACACAGAAACCATAGTCGGAGGATGGTGAGCGCTTGGGCTGGAAGGCCATATGGAAGCAGGGTGAGAGCTGGGGCCTTTGCAATTCAAAGTTAGAGGGAGTTAGGAAAGCCACAAATTTCAGTGGGAGTTCTTTCCATCACAAGTGACAGACAATTAAAAACAAATTTTCTTACGCACAAAAAAGGGATTTACTGGCTCAGGCAACTGTAAAATCCAGGATAATGCAGGCATCAGGCACTGCTTGATTCAGGGGCTCAAATGATGTCATACAGACTATTTTGCTCTTCATTGCTGAGTCCTGTCCTGCTCCACAGGCTGGCTTTGCTTTCAAATAGGATTTATTTTGGTAGTTGCAAGATGACTCCAGCAGTTCCAAAACCTACATCCCCCCTCTTGAAACCTCACGGTAAGGGCAGGGAGTGTCTTTCCAAGATGCCCCAGCAAAAGCCCCACTGCATCCTCTTGACTCTGACTGAACCGTGACACCATCCCTGAGCCAGCTTCTGGGACCAGAGGGAACCTGACAAGCTGAGAGGTGAAAGCCTGGGAACAGGTTGCATCGCTGGTGTTGGTCAATGGGACCTTAACCAGATAATCTGGACCTACAGAGGGAAGGAGAGGCCCCCTGAACATCTGGAAGGAGAATGACTGGATGTTGGGTAGTCCATACACCATACTAAATGGAGGATGGGTCCATGCAGAGAGAGAGATGGAGCCAGCACCCATGGCATACGGAGAGGGATAGCAAAAGACCAAGGGAAGGAAGGAGAGGCAGAGAGACCACCTTAGTTCCTCACCTGCTTATGTCCATACCCACCCCCAGAAGCCCTATGTGGAACTGTCTTTGTGTCCTTACGATGAACCTCCCTTTTCTTCCAGATGGATTTCTCTTTCTTACCATCGCCACCCCCAAACTCAGACAGAGAAATGCTCAGTTACTCTGGCCGCCCGGACAGACGGCTGGCTGGAGACAACAGCCGTGGAACTCCGTGTCCAGATGCACTTGAGAGATGAAGCATGAGCTCCCACAATTTCAGCATCAATTTCTCGAGCTGCAATTGTCTCCTCAGTTACTAAGCACTGTTAGTCCTAATTAACCAGTTTGCAGGCAATTTTTCAACCTATCAAGTAGTGAAATAAAATAATGAGCTCAGCTGAGGAGGACTGGAAAGACAGAGAGTTCATTGGGGAACTGGCGCTTTATTACCAATTCCGCTCAGGGTTAAGCTACAGAGGTTTTTTTTTTTTTTTTCCACTTTCCTCCTAATCGTACCTTCAAGTCAGGAGAATCTTGTCAGGTTATTAAGATGAAAGATGCCTCTATGTTTCTCTTATAAACGAGCTCGATTTAATTCATGATTACACCCAGTTAATTTGGCTGCCTTAATGATCCCGTTCGCAGGGAAAGGAAATCGGATGAATGTGTTATGCCCACCCCTTCTGATAACATCTCTAAGGAGTTTCTCTATCAGAAAACAAAATATCAAAAATCATACTCCTCTGTTTCCAGTTGTGGGTTCGGACGTTGACGTTCTTTCATTTTGCTGACTTGAGTCGACGGAAACTGTGAGGAAATGTAAAGTGAGCAGACAACTGCTTAAGATCCGGAAGTCCTAAGTCCTTCATGATCTGGCCCTGTCTGTCCTTCCACTCTCCTCTTTCCCCACTCCTCTCCTGGATCTCATACATCAGGCGCTCAATAAATGCCTGTGGAAGGAAGGAGCGCTCTCCTCCCTGGCTCAGCCCTCCTCCCGCTTGCCCCACCTTGCTGGCCCCAAGGGGCCCTGCTCCCCCTGGAACACTTGGTCCGAGTCGGGACCAGCATCTGTGTTACTTGTTCCCTCTGCGTCTCAGAGCTCACAGGCTGACGTTTCCACAAAGAGCATCACTGGAAAAGTGTGAGGGGATGGGGAAATAAACAAGGAAAACGCACTAACCATAAGATGTTCATGTTTCCTTATGATCCTCAGACTTCCAGACAAAGTGGCTGAGAGCTTTGCCAGGCTCAGCTCTATCTGGCTTCTGCTGCCCTGTCATGGCTCCATCTGAGCCCCTCCCCTCCCCATCGCCATGTGGCCAGAGCCACCTCTTTTCCATGTTGAAGGAGCTGGCTGCTAGACATTTTGTCCCCTTCCTAGGACGATAATAGAAAGTTTCTCCCTTTGATGAATTCCAGAGCTTTTCCCAAGTCAGGCATCTCTCCGCACTGTCCCTTTGGTCTGCAGCAGCGTTCTCCAGGTGAGCTCTCTGCATCAGCACCAGCAGCAGCCGCAGCATCACCTGGAAACTTGTTAGAAATGCAAAGTCTCAGGCCGCACTGCAGATCTTCTGAAATGAAACTCTGAGGGCGGACCCAGCAACACACGTTTTGACAAGTCCTCCCGGTGATTCTGATGTGTGCTCAGGTTTGAGAACCACTGGACTGAGGAAGCCAGTCCAGTAGGGACAAACGCTGCAGTGAAGAATCTGTTCTGGGAGGGGAACGGTTGCAGCCGTTGTCACAGTTCTCAGAGGCCTGGAAAGAGGCCACATGCTCAAGGACCCTATCAGAATAATTCTGACCATGAGGGTCACAGGAGGAGACCTGCGGCCCTGCAGAAACCAAATCCAACTCCAGGGTCCCAAACCTTTCTGGTTCATACATTTTTTTAATTGAATTTTTAAAATCAAAATTGTATCTATTTAAGATGTACCACGTGATGATTTGATATACATTTCCTAGTGAAATGATGACTATAGTCAAGCTAGTAAACAACATCTCCTAACATAGGTACTATTTGTGAGTGTGTGTGATGAGAGCACCTGAAATCTACTCTGTTAGCAAATTTCCAGTATTGAATACAGTATGACTAACTATAGGCATCATGCTGTACATTAGATCTCTAGACTTATTCACCCTGCATAACTGCAACTTTGTACACTTTGACCGACCTCTCCCCATTTCCCCCACCCTCCCAACCCTGGTTCTACTGTCTGCTTCCATGTGTCTGACTTCTTTAGATTCCATGTATATGAGAGATCATGCAATTTGTTTCTTTCTGTGTCTGACATATTTCATTTAGCATAATCTCCTCCAGCTTTATACATGTTGTTGCAAATGGCAGGATCTCCTCCTTTTTAAAGGCTGAATAATATTCCACTGCGTGTGTGTACAGTAATTTTTTTATCCATTCATATGTCAATGGACACTTAGGTTGTTTCCACATCTTGGCTGTTGTGAATAATGCTACAATGAGCATGGGACACAGACATCTCTTTGAGACACTGATTTTATTTCCTTTGGGTATATACCCAGACGAGGGATTGCCGGATCATATGGTAGCTCTATTTTTAGCTTTTTGAGGAACCTCCATAGTGTTTTCTAGAATGACTTTGCCGATGGACAATCCTACCAATAGTGTACCAGGGTTCCCTTTCCCCCACATCCTCATGCACACTTGCTATCTGTTGTCTTTGATAAAGGCCATCCTAACAGGTGTGAGGTGATATCTCATAGTGATTTTGATTTGCATTTCCCTGATGATTAGGGATGCTGAGCATCTTTTCATGTACCCCGTCGGACATTTGTACGTGTTCTTTGGAAAAATGTCTATTCAGGTCCTTCGCCCATTTTCTAATCAGGCTGTTTGTTTTTTTTTGCTATTGAGTTGGATAAGCTCTTTATATACTTTGGATATTAACCCCTTATCAAATATAAGGTTTGAAAATATTTTCTCTTAATCTCTAGGTTGCCTTTTCATTGTTTAAATTGTCTTATGGCAGAGTTCTCAAGCTAGTGGATATTAGGAATTTGAGTTTGTTTAGTACATGCAGTATTTCATATTATTTTAAATTAGTTGCTTAATTTTAAAAATTCAGATTTTTATGTGAAAATTTGGATTTCTGGCATCCTGAATAATCAGAAGATCTGACAACTCTGGGCTTGTGGTTCTTATATAGCCTCAACTAGCTGGAGCTGAATAGCTGCTTTCCTCTTTAGATGGAGCTTGCATTCTCCAGATTTGCCTCAGTCCTCACTACTCTCAATTGTCCCTAACACTGAGGATGACTGTCAGTTGCCATTTATTCCTGTGCTTGTCCTGTTGTTTCATTTATTTTGCATTTTGGGGAATGCAAAAACCAAAATGTTTTCTGGATCTATACTATTTTTATCAAAAAGGAGAAGATATAGAACAAAGAGGGGTGATGGGTTTAAGAGAAATGCTACAGGGTTAATTTCTTGAGGAAGTGAAGATCAAGTGTAAATGTTTAATCTGCAAGTCAAACATGGATTTCATTGAAAGAACACGACTTAAGATGGCAACTAAATGCACACTACCCTAAATCATTCTTTTACTTTATCTTTTTGTCTCAATGGTGTTTTGCATTTGAGATCCCTGTATTATGATTTTCAGCATCTCCTTATTAGGTCTCAGTGTCTCATAGTGTGTTTTCCCTCCTGGTTTCGCAACTCCATTACCCTCTGCTTATGAGTCACAGACTCTCAAGTAATATATGCCAGATTCTGAGAACACACTCCAGAAAGAGTTTCTGCTTGGCCCATCAGCAGCATGGATCAGAGATGAGAAGGTGGCCAAGATCTGGAGTGCAGGTTAGCTCAGTTGAGAACGCTGCCTTAACAAGGGCGCCTGGGGGCTGGGTGGACTCTGGCACTGACTGAGCAATTGTTCAAACCTTTGGAAGTCCAGACTAGCAGGTGGTTAGAGTTAGGAAAAAAGTTCTGAAAGAGTTGATAAGCTGGACTTCAGTAAAATTAAACATTTCTGCTCTGTGAAAGATACTGTCAAGAGAATAAAAGGATAAGCCACAGACTGGGAGAAAATATTTGCCAAAGACATATCTGATGAAAGACTTTTATCCAAAATATAGAAAGAATATTTAAAACTCAACAACAAGAAAAGAAACAACCTGATTAAAAAGTAGACAGGAAAAGATGCCTTATGGAAGAAGACATACACAGGGCAAATAAAGACATGAAAAGATGCTCCACATCATACACCATCAAGGAAATGCAAATTAAAACAACAGTGAGACACTGTTACACACCTATTAGAATGGCCAAAACCCCATACACTGATGACGCCAAATGCCGGTGAGGGTTTGGAGCAACAGGAACTCTTGTTCATTGCTGAATGGGGATGCAAAATGGTACAGCTACTCCGGAAGACAGTTTCTTACAAAGCTAAATATACTCTCACCATATGATACAGAAATTTCCCTCCTTTGTGTTTGCCCAAATACTCCTTGGTCTTTAAGTCCATTAAATAGCCTGCATATGGATGTTTGAAGCAACTTTATTCATAATTGCCAAAACTTGGGAGCAGCCAAGATGTCCTTCAGTAGGTGAAACGGTGAATAAACTGTGGTACCTTCAGATAATGGAGGATTATTCAGTGCTAAAAAGAAATGGGCAATCAGGCCATGAAAAGACATGGAGGAAACTTAAATGCATATTACTAAGTGAAAGATGTCAGTCTGAAAAGGCTCTATACATATGATTCCAACTCTATGACATTCTGGAGGAGGCAAGCCACGGAGACAGTGAACAAATCAGTGGGTTGCCAGGGAATGAAGAGGAAGAAGGGATGAATAGGCAGGGCACTATTTTAGCAGAGGATTTTAAGGGCAATGAAACTACTCTGTATGATACTACAATGGTAGATACATGTCATTATACCTCTGTCTAAATTCATAGAATGTACAACACCAAGCATGAACCCATAAACTCTGGATTTGGGGCAATAATGACGTGTCATTGTAGGTTCACCAATTGTAACAAACGTACCACTCTGGTGCAGGCTGTTGATAATGGGGAAGGCTGTGCATGTGTGGGGACAGGGGATATCTGGAATATCTCTGTACCTTCCTCTTAATTTTGCTGTGAACCTAAAACTTCTCTAAAAAATAAAGTTTATTAACAAAAGCCAAAACAGCTCTCCAGCAGTTGGCATACAAAGTCTTGTGGTTAGAGACAATTTTAGTTACCTGCCGTTGTATAACAAACCACCCCAAGATTCTGTGGGTTGCTTGGGCTGTTCTTCTGCTGTTTTTGTCTGAGCTCACTCAGGCGGCTGAATTCAACTGAAGAGTCGGCTTGGCTGAAAGATCCAAGACGGCACAGTCACGTGTTGGCAGTTAGTGGCGGCTGTTGGCTGAGTCATCTTGGTTCTCCTCCACTTGGCCTCTCATCCTCCAGTAGGCTAGACCAGGCCTTACACAGTGATGTCAGGGCAGTGTTCCAAGAGAGTGAGCCTCAATGCACAAATGCTTATCAAAACTCTGCTTCTACTGTGTTTGCACGTGTCCCGTTGGCCAAAGCAAGTCATAAGGCCAAGCCCAGAGTCAATGTGGGAGGAACACACAAGGGTGTGGATAATGGGATGCACAATGCATTGGGGCCCTTACTGTAGCAAACTGCCGAGGGTAGCACAGTAGTGGGCAGTCAGTTCATTCTCAATGGGACCCTCTACTAACTCGCCCCAAGGCACCGCAGTTAACCCTCTGGTGGGGTGGCCAATAGACACATTCATTTGTTTCTTGGTTCTTGTTAGATTTTGTTGTTAGAGGCATTTTTAGGAGAAAGCAGAAGCTTCTTGAAGCCAGTCTTTTCCTGGCTCTTGTGAGATTATTGAGGCTATCAAGGCAAGCATCCCTGTGGAGGAGGGAATTGAGAAAATGGGCACCTTTGAGGAGTACAAGCAGCCAAAGGCTTGGATCCTCCAGGAATTGGGAAGAAAGGTGAGACCTCTGGGTCCTCAAGCACCGGAGATCTGCAACTGCTTTCGTCTTAGCACTCGGGAAGATTAGAGCCTTGGGGATGGGGTGGGATGACCAAATTGCACATGGAGAGAAGCTGGAGTCCATCATGGACACCGTGCATGCTGTGTGCTCCAAGGGCTCCATCCACATAGGCTGCGATGTGCATGGTGCCCCTTGGAGTGTTCGTCATTGAGACCCTGAATCCAGACACCTGTGTTTCAGCTGAGCAAAGAGTCCCCTGCCCACTGTGGTCCAACCATCCAAGAGGAAACTCTCAAATATTTGCTTTGTGTGAGATACCAGGACATTTGCAAGATCCAGCACTGGGGAGAGGAAGCCCAGGAAATTTCCCCCTCTAAGAAGGATGGAGGCTGTGAGCATGATATAAGTTGATCTATAGGTAATAATGTTACGGATAAATCTTGCACACTTAAATTTTTGGACTTGGGCTCATTCTGCTGCAATGTTTTCTCATCCAGCATGTCGCGAAAATATTGAAAATTGTTCTCCATGAGACCCGTAGCCCACAGCTCTTTCCTTCTCCCAGGTCCCCATCCACAGGGCATGGCTGTGGCCTGCAGTCCCACGTCCCTGCCCTCCCTACATTTCACTGTCTCTATAACGTCTGTTGTCTTCTTCCTTCTCCACCTTCATTGTGTTTGTTTTTATTTCGTCCCACAGACCCCTCTGCTGAGTATATCTCTTGCCAGACACTGGCTGAGAAAAGAAAGAAAGGAAAAGAAAAACAGACAGGGTAGAGAGAAGCCTGCGCTCTGGGGTTTGGATCTGGGGCTAGCCTCTTGCAGCTTGGAGCCGGGATGTGAGTGGGAGGAGCCTGCTGAACTGTGAGAGAAGGGCTGTCTGTGTGGGGCTGGCTCATTTCTGCAGGGCATCTCAGTAGGAATTCTTTTCAAATGAAAAAATATATATATATTGACCTGGGCTATCAGAGTGTGTGTGGGTACACTTGTGTGTTGAGAATCTGAATCCATTATACCAATTTCCTAAAGAAAAAGAGAGTCACACTGAAGTCGGCCAGTATAGACACAGGTCCCTGAGATTGTATGCCATTTTATCCTCATTTGACTGATCACTTTAGTGTATATGTGTGTGTGTGTGTGTGTGTGTGTGAGTGGTGTTAATGTAATTAAACAAGGAGCCCCTTATACTGGCGGGGGAGGGCCCAATGTCTTGGTGGTAAGTGCAAGCAGCCCAAATCCTCAGCCAGAGTCAATGCACTGGAATCCAAGAAAGTGAAACTTCGGAACAACCAAGCACAAACAGCCAACTAGGCTTTCCCCACTAAGGCGGCAGCTTAAACTGTAGCCAGTCAGATAACAGCTTTGCTTTGTTTCAGTGTCTTCTCCATAAAAACCTTGCCCCCAGCTCCCGTGGCTGGAACACTCCTAACCATCTTAGGTCGTCACTGCCTGATTCAAATCAATGTCTGCTCAAATAAACTCTTAAACATTTTAATGTGCCTCAGTTTACCTTTACATAGTGTGTATGTGTGTGTGAGTGTGTGTTTGTGTGAATGAGAGAGAGAATATGGAGAAGGAGATGGGGAAGGGGGGAGGGGGCGGGGGGAGGAGAGAGCTAAAATCTTGAGCTCCCGTCCATCCTCCTCAGCTCTCTGAAAGGTCACCTCCTCCCTGAAGGCGGTCCCGACCTCCACCTGCATAGACCCCCTAGTACCAGCTTACTAGGACCGACCCCCACCCACATTCTGCCCAGACTCTCAGGGCACCCACACCAATTTGACAGCAGTTATTCTCAGATCCACGTCTTTTCATTTGTCTGGTTCTGCGTGACTAACTTGGCCCTGGCACATACACGGTGTCAATGAATTATTTGAAAGAAAGACAGAATGAATAAGTGAGTTCCACTAGAATAAAAAGAATTAGAATATGAAAAGATTTAGATGCTTTTGAAGAAAAATGAATGGTACATTTGGTCAGGGCCTCAGAGTCCATCAGTGACTCAGATATTCCCACGCTCACGGCCCAAGGGCTCAGCTTGATGAAGAAGGATCGTGGGGTGCAGAGGTCCAGATGAGGGGAGTGACCGGAGGAGAGAGCCCCGGAACTCAGGTTGCAGGAACCTCCACTCTTCAGAAGGATCTGCAGCAGACACAGAGGGGAGCTTTACCCCCTGGGCCGTCTCCAACCCACCCCCCTTTTATAAAGCGGTCGAATTCCCTCTCTCAAAGTTGGTGGAGTAAACTGTTAATTAAGCAATTAAGGATCAAAGAGAGGCTCTTACAGCCCTGGCGCTCGTTCAGAAAGCCAGTGAAGAAATTACAATGGAGATAAAGGACAATCAATGAGTCCTCCTTCCAAAGGATGTGTGGGTCCCAGGGGGCTTGGGGTGGTCCAGGGCAGATGTCTGAAGAGCACTGGCTGTGTTGTTGTGAGTGAGTCCTGGCCAGACCCTGGGCTTTCCGGAGCCTGGTGCCTCTCCTGCCCTGCCCGCTGCATGGCTAGTGTGGGGATGTACTTCCCAGACTGGGATCCCAACAGTTGTGGAAAGCCCCTGGGCTATGCCAGCTGGCTAGAAAACATGGCACATCTTCCTGGCGTGTCAGTCATCCTCAGAGTATTGAGATTATGGATGCTTAAATATATCAATTGGTAAGTAATTGAAAACATCATTTTTTATCTGAAATAAACATCTCTTCACTAAAAACATTCTGTGCCAGGCAATTTTCTCAGCATTGGAGATTTGGCAGGGTATGAAACAAACAAAATTCCTGGACACATGCAGCTTATATTCTGTGGGAGGAGACAGATATTAACAAATGAATACGTAAAACATCCAGGATGTCAGGCTGTGATAAGTGTAAAGCAGAGAAATAGAGCAGGAGCTGGAGAAGGTGATGTCGAGGGGTGTAATTTTCATGGAGTGATAAGGAAGAGATTGAAATGATAAGAAAACAGCCTGGTGAAGATTCGCATCCCACTGCCATTACTGGAGCAAGGTCCCTTCATCTTCCATCCCATCTCCCAGATAGTCTCCAAACTGGTGTCTCTGTTTTCAGTTTTCTCCATCCAGTCTTGTCTTCACACTCTAGCCAGAATAGCTTTGACCCGTTCAGATCTGACCAGGCCACTCACCTGCTTAAAAATCCCAGCTGATCCCCGTTCATCAGAGGAAAGCACTCAAACGCCCGCAGGCGCCAGGCGGGGAGTGCAGGAGGGTGGAGGGGCAGGTGGGGCTGTGTCCATCTGAGGAACACAAGGTGGGTCTGCAGGAACCATAGCTCCTCAGCTCCAGTCAGTAGCTATGAAGAAACCCGGATCCAGTGTCACCAGATTTTGAATTTTTTAAATGAGAAGTGAAATCTTGATAGTTATGCAAAATCTTCTCACTTTCAAAAGTTGGCAGTCAGTTAAAATAATTTTAAAGACTAATGGGCCAACAAATCATGTCTGCAGGCCAAAGCTGGGCTCCTGGGGCCACCAGTTTGCAAGTTCTAGTGTAGAGGATAAAACCCAGTCTTTCCATTAAAGCGCTGCCGGCATCTTACCACCTGTGCAAATTCACCCTCCCAGCTTCATTTGTCTCTGCCCCACCCCAAACACACACAACTCCTATGTTTCAGCTAGTAAAGGGACCACTGTTCCTCAGATCCACCGCCCCCTTTCATACCTCTGGGCTACTTTTCCCTCTATATAGAATGGCAAACTCCTATTCACACCACAAAACACCACTTAAAGTCACCTCTTTGTGAATCCTTCCATTACCCTCCAGAGAGTGATCATTCCTCCTTCGTCAGAACTTTCATAGCATGAGGCACACGTGTCTGCTGTTAGACCCAGCAGGTTATACAGTACGTCACTGCCGCGTCCACCCTTCTCACCTGTCTGTGACTCTCTTGAAACAGGGATAGCTTTTGCATTTCTGTTTTGCAAGCCCCTCACAGGACATTCCAAGAAAAGGTGCTCAGTAGATGGGCTGGGGGGGCAGTAAGGCATGCCTGGTTAGGAGCTCAGACTCTGGACACAGACAGACGTCCGCTGAAATCTTAGCTCCACCATTTACATGTCTACACATGACCTTGATTGTCTGTAAAGTGGGTGCAATGATTAAAAGAGCTTATACCTGTAATATACCTGGCTCCCAAAAAATGTTCAAAAAGATCAAAAGGAATAGAAATGAATCTTACGTGTTCATGTAGAAGAGTGGCTTTCAAAGTTCTCCTCCGAGGCCAGCCCTTGATGAGGGCAGGTCTCCACGTTGCACGGAACCCAGGGCCCGCCTGTTAACCCCTTAGTGGAGCCTGAGGTTGTCCAGGATGACAAAGCCCAGGCAGTCTTCTGGCCCCTCTCTTTGTATCAGACTTCCTGGTCCTTGCCTCAGACTCCTCCCCACTTCCCTAAGCAAGCACAATATTCAGTAGCTTTAAACATTTTTCTTGTTAAATCTGGGGTTCTTTGTTCTATGAACAGCACTAAAAACACGAACTTGTGAGTCTTCGTTCTAAACGTTTTACGAGTCCCTGATTTGATCTTCACAACAGTCGCCTGAAGTAACTAGGGCTGGTTTTCATACATCCATCTCAAGAAGAGGGACCCAAGGCTCAGAGATTGTTAAGTGACTTCCCTAAAATCATCCAGTAAGGTAGGAAGTGGCGTTGAAACGAGGATGCTGTTGGCTTTTTGCCTACTTTCCCCACCACACTGAGTCTTAAATCGCCTTTACCTCACCCCAACGTCATTCATTTGAGGGACGTGGACTGGGCGCCTCCTCTGTGTGGTATAGGGAACACAGCAGGGGGTGGGACCACGCTGTCCCGTGTTAACACTCCGTGTTAAAACCTGCTAGATGGAGCTCCGAACCTTACTGTCGGCATCACTGAGCCAAAGTGAGAATTCATGGATTCCTTACGCTCCTGCTTCCTGAGCATGACTTACACTGGGTGTGGAGGGATGGCTGTCGGAGTTAGATGGTTTGAGAATGCATTCATTTCCTAGGGCCACCATAAAAAATCACTGCAAACTTGGGGAGCTGAGTCAACAGAAATGTGCTCTCTCAGAATTTGGGAGGTCGGGAGTTCAAAAGCAAGGTGTCGGCAGGTTGGTTCCTTTTGGCGGCTCTGAGGAGAGTCCCCTCTGTGCCTCTGTCTCCTCTCTCCTCCTAGCTGGCAGTCCTTGGCTTGTGGACACATCGTTTCTATCTCTGCCTCAATCTGCACATTGCTCTCTCCTCTGTGAGTCTTCTCCCCTCCTCTTCTCTTCTAAGACCACCTGTCATTGAATTTAGGGTCCACCCTAACCTGGCATAATCTTATCTTGAGACCAGTAGCGTAATGACATCTGCAAAGGTCCACTTTTCCAAATAAGGTCACATTCATAGGTTCCAGGTGGACACATCTTTTGGTGTGGGGGCACCATTCAACCTGCCACAGGGAATTTCACTGAAGCCCTGATGAGCTGGGCCTAGGGGCCACTTCTCTTGGTCCAGGCTGTTGAAATTATCTCTGGAAAGAATACAACCCAATATTCCTGGTACCATATGTCATTGTTCTTCCTTAGGGGCCTTTCATAGCAGCCTGTGGGGATGGGGAGAGAGCCCCGCCCCAGACTTCTGGACACAGAGCTCCTCAGAATCTGAAGCAAGGCCTCCTGACGATGAAAGCACCTTAGCAGTACCCAGTGATCAATGGCGGGGGGATGTTACTTTTTGCAAGATAATTACGCTCTCTAAATGAAAGGAGAGGGTGGGCTGGACCAGCCTTCGATGGCAGTGTCCAGAAACCATCCTCCTGGAGGATGCTTTTATGAGCAGACATGACCTTGCTCCTAGGTAAGGTAAGTCACGAGATCATTTGTCTAAGACTAACAGTGTTCATGAAGCTCGGGCAGGTCAAACCCTCGGGTCTAGCTCCTATGCCTTCATTTAGAACGTGGGTTGCAGAGTGTCTAAGAACCCAGATTCGGAGGCAACATATCAGCCCTGCCGCCTATCAGGTGGCCTTGGGCAGCTTCCTCACCATCTCCGAGCCACATCTCCTCGTGCATAATGTTATAAGTAATAACAGTACCTATTTAAAAGGATTATGGTCATAATTGAATTAGAAAATCAATGTAAAGTTCTTAGCACAGTCTCTGGCTTGTAGAAATATTCAATATATTTTAGCTACTTACTGTTTTTAATTCAGTTCCCATTTTTTTGCAAAGGGCTTTTCCTTTTTATGACCCTGAGAGGGCTGTCTGCCCTGCCGTCCCAGGCTGCGTAGCACACCTCGGCAGAAATAAATCTTGGGATGTTGGCATTAGGCAAAGGGTTCTGCTTACCTGGTTTTGCTCCGTCTGTTTATCCAGGCAAAGTGTCCTTACATAACAATGCTGCCTTGAGTTCTTAGTTTTTAAAATAATGCCTGCATTTTAAAAACGATACCTGCTCATTATAGGTAATTCAAACGGTGCTAAGGTAGGAAGAAGGATGTAAAATAAGTCACCCCGAATCTTAATACCTAAAAGTAACCTTTGTCAACATGAAGTGCATATCATTCCAGACAGCTCTTTAGTATATTTCCAGAAAGTCAGACAGACAGACAGAGATACTGTAATAAATAGAATTACAGTATCCTTACAGTTTCAATAAAAAGTCGTTAAATTAAATTTCCCTGAATTTTACAGAAGAAAAAACAATTTAAAACTGAAGTATCTGCTAAAAGGTAACTCTTCACCATAAATATTATTCCTTCTAAGAGGCCTCTCAGGACAAAAAAAAGGATTGACAGAGGTAGGAGTCAATGTTTTTCTAAACTTCATATGTTATTTTTGGGTGGTATTGAGTGATTCCTGATAGGAAAGATGAAAAACATTAGCTCTCGTACATCCTGTCCAATGTCCCCAGCTCTGCTGATCTTTGTTAATTCCGTCTTTGCTTTTATTTCATTGCTATTTATTAACTTAAGCTTTGTTCTGGAACATTCAACCCAGGCTATTGATTCTAGAATCCATAATTAAGTGGACTGAGTGCTCACAGTTTCACTTACCGAAGCTCCTCATTCCCTAGTTCTTTGTTTTGTCCTAACTGGCAACATTTTTGTCGTTACATCATTATTCTAGAAGAGCTGAGGAAGGCTATTATTTCTGATTTATTTCATCCTAAAGGTGAAAGAAACATTCTTAGAGGATGTTTGCCCTGTTGACTTCATGCTGAACGACATCAAGGAATGTTCTAGATTATGGTTCTTTCTCCTCAGACTTCTACGAATATCGTTCTATTTTCTTTCTGATGTTTAACGCTGTGGTGGGAAAGTCTGAAGCCGTCTTGCTTTTCCCTCTTGTACACACCTTGCTTTTTTTCTCCCTACATTATTGAAGTTCAATAAGGTGCCAAGATACGTCCTGGGGTTGTTTGCTCTGCACCAGTTCTTCCTGCAAGAGAACATGCACTTTCAATCCGCAGATTCAGTTTCTCCTTCTGATTTCAGGAAATTTTTCCTCTAACATATTCGCAGTGTTTTTTCCGTTTGTATTTGCTGCGTTGTCTACTGCAGGGACATCGAGGATCTTAACAGCTGCTTCCTTTGCCCTCCCTAGTTACCCGCTACCCGCCTGGATGCTTTCATCTCGTGGTCTTACTCCTCGATTTTAACTGTAATTACGTCAAGACATTCTTCTATGTTAGTACGTTCGTTTCCAGCTCCATCTATTTTATTCTTTGATGCGTCTGAATCACGAATTCTGCATGAATATTATTTGGGTCTCAGTTTGTCTTCTTAGCTCCAAAATCTTCCCATGTACCTCGTTCCTTGAGAAAATCCTTTGTCTTGGAATTCTTGTGTCATGTTCTTCTATTTACTTTTTGTATTGAGTAAACATTGCTGTATAACATTATATAAATTTCAGATTGGGCCGGCCTGGTGGTGTAGTGGTTAAGTTCACACGGTGCACTTTGGTGGCCCAGGGTTTGTGGGTTCAGATCCCAGGCACGGACCTACACGTCACTCATCAGCCATGCTGTGGCAGCATCCCACATACAGAAGAGCAGAAGATTGGCACAGATGTTAGCTTAGTGACAGTCTTCCTCAAGCAAAAAAAGGAGGATTGGCAACAGATGTTAGCTCAGGGCCAAGCTTTCTCACACACACAAAGAAAGAAAATTCAGGTGTACATCATTACATTCTGATTTCTATGTAGACTACCTCATGTTCATCACCCAAAGACTAATTACCATCCATCACCACACACATGTGCGATTTGCCCCTTTTGTCTTCCTCCCTGACATCATGTTCCAGTGAGGTCGTTCGCCATGAAGCACTTGTGCAGTGTTTCCCCCTGTTCCTTGGGGTATGTTCTTCCACATAGGGCTCCTCATCTCTAGTTTCCATTTCATATTTCTTCCTTTCTCTTCCCCACCCCCATAGTAGGTTTGCATTGTGGCTGTACATTTTCTTGCTGGTTTGTTCTTGCTTCCACTTTCTCTAAGAGAGTTTGGTCGAATTTTCCCTTCCCAGACCTGTCTGTTTGCCTTCCATGCCACAGTTTGAGGGCTGGAATTTTGTGTTCCCGCTACTTTTCTGTAGTTTGAGGCTAGGTGAGCTGGCAGGTGGAGGGCAGCTGGGGGTGAGCACAGTCTTAGAACAACCAGACTCAGTTCTCCCCCCAGAGCCTGTTGATTGCCCTGTGCCAGAATCCCACCCACTGCATGAGATGTATTCTGGGGGGACACCCTCTGCCTTTGAATTGTTCCCTAGTTCAAAGTAGTGACATGAGCCCTTGTCCCATCAAAGGTGTCAGCCCTTGTTCTCACTCCTCCCATTTCACCCACCCCTCCCCAGAGCCCACGTGACTAGCCCCACAGCCAGAAGAGGAAAAGAGCTCCCCCGCCTCTGTCCACTCATCTGATTGACTTGGAGATATTACTGAGAATACACACGATTCTGTTAACTCAACAGGACACATCTGGGGCTTGGGGTGGAGATGAGAGGTTAGCAGTCTTGCTGCCCCAAAAGTTTTGTTCCCTTTTCTTGGTGTTTTAAAGATTACGGGATTACGTATTTCTCCTTTCCTTCCTTCTTGGTTGTTACCATCGTTATGATTACTGATTACCATTTGGGTTATTCTTACTATTGTTTATTGATTTCATTAGTATTGAGGGAGAAAGATTCTGTGTTAGTTTCATTTTTTCATCTTTACTCAGAACATCCTTTAATAAAGTCTTTATAAAGAAGTTCAAAAAGGAGCGAGGCTGAAAATGGCAGTCGGAAATCAGAGAATACAGCATACTCCACAGTCAGCTTTGGGGTACACATATTTGTATGAACCTCTCTACTGTAAAGTATGTATGGGATACAGAAATTCTTGCTTCTCCTCCACTGTGGTCGTTCATTCCAGTTCCTTGCACATTCCAGGCCGCCTACTCCCTTGGGCACCCAAGATTTCTTCCTGGGGGGCAGGAGGGGACGCTGGTTAGAAACTGGGCTTCTGGCCTGGACTACCAAGGTTCTAATCCCAGCTCCATTCCCTACTGGTGAAACCCTTGGAAAATTATTAACTCCTCTGGCCTCATCTTCCTCGAATTTTCTGGGCCTACTGTAGGGTGGATGAATACGCACAAAGCTTAGAATAATATCTGGCACGCAGTGAGTGTGAATGCCCCTTGTCTTCGTGGTTTTGAACACTCTGACCCTAAGCACTGACTGTCTGATGAGCATGGTCTCCCAGGGCCACTCTGTCTTTGGTGCAGTGGTGCCGAATGGAGGGAGGGAGGGTGAACTGCCTCCTGGCTTGGTGGAGCTGACCTCATTGCCGGGCAGGGCCATCACGCCTCCTACCAAACCTGCACACCCTCAGCGATGGAAATGCAGGTCGGGGGACCACTCTTTAATTAGGGACTTTTCAGGCTTCATGCTCGGGTTTCTTCGGGACTTGGTCCCTTCTCTGTCTGTTCATGTTCTCCTTTTGCTTTCTGTGATTCCTTTCTTCTGAACGCTGATTCAAGATGCTATGTTAATTAGCTTTACTGTAGTAATCATTTCCCTATGTATACACGAATCAAATCATTATGTTGTACACGTTAAATGGATACTATTTTTATTTTTAATAAATGGCCTTAGAAATCCAGGTGGAAAAATAGCCCATCTTAACATCTTACTTCATCTCATATGGGCTCTCCAAGGCTGCCGTGGGTCCAGAGTGTGTTTTATCTCCCATCTTTTCAAGCTCCACTCAGATGGCGCCAGCAAGGCCTCCTCCACTGCCTAGTTCCTGGGGTAGTGCTGACAGGTGGGGAACGCTTCTTCAGCTCAGCCCAAGCTAATGTGGGCTGTACACGAGTATTGCCACTGTGGACTTGACAGTCTGCTCATTGTGTTGTCCCTTGGAGTCTGGGCTCCTTCCTGTTTGCCTAACTCTCCAGCTCCCAAGTCACACTGAGACCTCATCTGCATTGGCTGGGACCTTGGCCCTCTCTTTCACTGGACTTTCTCCCTAGAGCCAGCCTGATTTTGAGCAGTCTTTATCTTTACCCACTCCTGGTCCTGCCTACTGGCTTTGTGGCTGTGAAAAACCAGACTATTGTTCACCAAATATTTATTACCTTCCTCCCCCCACTGAGGGTGATGCATACCTCTCAGCTTCTGGATTTGAGGCTTGGCTGTGTGATTTCTTTGGCCAAAGGGATATTGGCGGCATGACGTAAGTAGAGGTCTTGATGTACTTGCATGGTCTGACTTGGCTCTGGAGCTCATGTGATAACCATGAGAAAAACATGCACTGAGTAGCCAGTGCCCTTTCAGCTTGGGCCTGAGCATACAGGGTAGACCTGAACCCAGCCTGTAGCCTGGAACCAAGGCCAGCCAGCTTGCACCCTGACAGAGTCATCTGAGGCGCCACTGGTATGCAGAACCTGTGTGCATGAGAACAAATGTTTGTAGTTGTCAGACACTGAGTTTTGAGGTGGCTTGTTACACAGCATTATTGATAGCTGACTGATACACTGGCCTAGGATGCTAATATTAAACAGTCCCACAGGCCACACGTATATTAAGAGCAGCCTTATGGACTGCTTTTCCCAGCCCCCATCCCAATTCCATTCCTCTCCACCAACACATGTGGCTGGTGGCCCAGCCTGCCACATGCCTAATGCCACCAGATGCATATAAGTCAGGCAACATACTCAGTGACCAAAAAAGATCCCAGCAGCACAACTGCCAGAAGGAATCAAACATTCTGCAACACAAGTATGAGCACAAGGATGTAAAACAAAGTACATCTAAGTGAGAGTGCAGGCAGGAACCCTCAGAGAGGAGACACTGGAAAGAGGCTTTGGTCGAAAAGCCTTGAAGGCTGCTTATGTAATATTCTCATGCCTTTTGTAGGCATAGGTATAATTATTTCATTATGTTTTCCTGTGAAGTGTGAAAACTCTCTTTACCAATCCTCTTAAATTAGTTAAATATAATATTCAGCGAGACAGGAGACAGAGCACTGTTAATTGAAAGTGGAGAGGTGTTTATAGGTTGAGACAGTGCAGCCAACTGTGACTAAAATTAATGTTTGGGGGTTCCTGCAGCTGCCTGATACCCTCCAGTTTATTCTATATTTGCAATAGCAGCTCCTGGCGCACAGAGAGTCTCGCTCAATGTACAATTCCAGCGTGCCTCGGAGAAGATTTCCTTGAATTGGGTCAAAGAAGATGTGATTTTAATTACATTCTATTTGTAAGTTTTTGCCTGAAGAAATGTTATAAACAATGGGAAAATTCTAAAAAATTCATCTCACTCTGGATAGGTCGTTGGTAAAATCGTCACTGAGCCTGTCACTGAGTCTTACCTTAGAGTCTGTCAAGGTTGGGGTTGCCCCATCACCTACACCAGACCATGGCTGGACCCTTCGGGATTGCGGTAACACGGAAGCTGCAGGGTATTAAAAGACAAAGAGTGGTCAGAGGGTTGAATTCTCCCTCTGTTCTTTATCAAATGCAGTACCAAGTTATTTTCTGCACCTCTTCTGCTTGAAAGTGGGTTCTTCAACGGTGTCGCCAGTCCTAGATTTGATTATTTCTTTGCTTGATGGGACGGATGTCACTAGAGGAACCCAGGACCTGTAGTGGGACCTGTCTGACCAAGTGCAACCGGCCGACCACACCAAAAGAGTGAGCCGACGTGTTTTTATCCCTCTCTTTACTTCCCTCAGGGTGGAAACTGTGGGGCCACGCTGCCATCCGATCACAGCTTTCTTCACTTATTTGAAACACCTAAGGGATGTTTGTAACTATTCTCTTACAGAACAGTCTGAAATGTCTGGTTTAAACAAAAAATAACTTTTAACAGGAAATGGAGAGAAGACCGAGTTTTCTTCCCTTTGTTAGATGTGCAGCCTACATTTAAGAAGGAAAACAGAGATGCGGGTATAGCTTGGTTAGGAGCAATAGGTAATAATCATAGTTGTTGATACTATTTATCTCCCGTAAGGAAGAAAATTGTTACACAGCGGTGTCCTTGGGTCCTAAGCCCACTTGGGATATTTTCCCAGATGACACCATCTCTCCAGCTTTTCACAGCCCACGGTTTTCTGTTGGATCCAGACTGCTGGTCTTCATGTGGGTCACTGAAGCCCTGAACTTCAGGACTTCTCTTTGGCCAAACACCTATTTTTGAAGATTTTCTGCATCTTAAGGTTCACGGATCCACTCTCAGCTGCATTTAATTCATGGAGGAACTTGACTCTTCATAAAGGGGTGTCTCCTTGCAGAAGTCTGCTTTAATCACCTGAACTAAGATAACCCCCACCCTGCCAACTTTGATCACCTTGTCCTATTTTCTTTTATTAATTTTATAGCTATATACACTTACGGTCTTTATTAATTAATTAATTTGTTTGTTTTAGCTTCACTGGAATGTAGACTCCATGAGGTCAAGGTCCTTTCTGTGTTATCCACTGCTGTCTCCCTGGTACCTGGAAGGGGGTTGGCATATAGTAGGTATCCAATAAAACTTTGTCGAGATAAAGAACGAACAGCTGAGTGAACTTGGGTTCCTCTCATTTAGACCATTGTCATGTTACCTTCTCTGCAAATAGAGATTTCATTTTCTTTTGTCTATGCCAAACTTCTCTGTTTCCTTCAACTTCCCATGGTCTACAACTCTTCACTTTGGTTGTACTTTTCTGGAAGTCCCAATTTTGTCAATGCTCTATACTAGAATGTGCACCAGCATACGTATTTCAGGACTGGCCTTATGAAGATAATAGCTGAGCGATTCTGATTGGGAAGATGAGATAAGAGAGATGAATTTCAATAGGAAAAAAGTGGGGGCAAACAGAGAAATTCTAGAAAGGCCTTGAAATAAAAGCCAATGCAGGAGGGTTTTACCTAGTAGTTTCTTTGGACAGCCGTTGGTGGGAGAATCATGCTAAGATGGCCAGCTCTGGGAGGGTGACCAAAAGGAAGTGAAGGCTCGACTGTCACAGAGTCCACCAAGAGACGCCACTCTTTACAATTAATTTAAAAGCAGATTTTTTATTTATAGAGATTAAAGTGTAGAGATTCTTTTCTATCCATTAGCCAGTCTCAAAGCCTTGTTAAAAGTTTTCCCTCAATTCCCAAACTAGTTTCTGTTGATTCAAGGGTCTTTGGTGGTGGAGCCTATCCAACTCTCCTTTGGAAAATCCACTTGACGTGAGTGATTTCCCTTGGAGAAACCAGGAAGGTATAGTCTCATAACACTGCAGTCTATGTGGACATAGCTTTTCCTCTGTTGATTTCTCTCTCCATCCTGGAGAATCCAGATGACCTGGTAGGGAAGTGAGGCTCCTTCACTGACCCGGGAGGCCCAGGCGGTGCCTTGCAGTTGGGGGGGTTGGCTGGCTGTGCTCCGGCTCTCAGCAGAGCAGCCATTTGTAAAGATCTGTTTCACATTTTGGCCAACACTTCCCCAATTTCTCCCTTGAGTTCTTTCAAAACACTTGGGTGGATGACATCCAGGCCTGCTATTTATCTCTATCTAGTTGGTGCATTTCTTCAGATTAGATCTAGTGCCTCAGATGCGTGTGGCCCAAGAGATGGTGAGGCTGGAAATGTCTCTCACCCCTTCCTTGTTCCTCCCATGCAATTTCAAGTGTTCTTGGAGGTCATCAATGAGAGAAAGCTTGCAACAACAAGATTAAGAATTTCCCTGCCATCTACTTCTTGTCCTGTGTATTCAGAGAATGCCCTGAGATCTTTGAAAGGCCTCCCCACACTATCTTTTGAGCTGCTTAATGCTGAAATGGGATCTTGGCTGTTGCCCTGATGTGAAAGAAGGTGCCCTTTCCTCTCCAACATCTCATCTCCGGCTCCACAGGTACATTGGTGGTGGTGGTGGTGGTGGCGGTGGTAGTAGTGGGGGGTTCCAAAATCCTTTTAAAATCATGTCTAAGATCCAAGATGCTAGGCCTTATTCCTGATATATTGCTCCTAAATCCTGCCTCCATTTGGACCTAGACATGGGATCAATGTGGAGTGTTCAAAAGGCTCTTAGACGAAGGGGTAACTGAAATCACAAACAGACATGGAGGGTGGGAATTTGAGATTATTAGCAAAGGGACAAACCAGGGGAATGATCAATTTCTTTACATTTAAGTTCTTCGAATTTCATCATTATCTCCTAGGATGACTATTACAGCGATTACCCTGGTCAAAGGGGGTTGAGAGTACTACCTAGGCTTTAACATGCCGCATGCCAAGCACTTTTATATGTGTCTGTGTGGGAGTGCTAAGCCCTTGAAACCAGCCCTGCAGATCCCACCGCAGTGTAAGTGGCCCGCGCAATCTGTGCCCGGCCTTCATCTCCAGTTTCATCCTCACTCACTTCACCCTCTCACCCTTCATTCGCCACAAGGTGCATCTACACTCAAGTTCCCTGAAGGTGCCACACCCACTGAGGTCTCCTGTGCATACAGGCCACTTCCTCTCCCCAAGACCTTCTCCTGCAGGCTCAGCCCTGCCCAGTTCCTGAGCCAATGTGACCAGGCAAGGGGTCCCATTTGGGGACAGGCCACTAGATGGACTCTTGCTAGGAGCCAAGGGCCTCTGTGTGCCCAGGATCATGGCCTCTGTCTACCTCTCTTCCCTGTTCGCACAGTTGGGGTTGTGCCTCTCTTTCCCTCCTGGCTCTCTGTCTTGTCTGTCGCCCTCATACCTTCCTGGACAGAGCCATCCCCCTTAAGACTTCAGCCCTGACCCTAGGCCTATTCCAAAACTACTGTCTGGAGTTCTCTTGAGAATGACTTGACCACCCCAAACCACATCCCCTCCGCCTTACTGACTTTGGGAATCTCCTTAGGCCTGGCCTCACCACGCCTGCGCAAGCAGCCACAGATACCTGTCATGCCTGGGCCGAGCTCTGCTGCCTGGAAGCAGCCCTGCTGCCCCAGACTTGGTCTTTGGGGAAGCAGGGGGAGACGAGGGAAGCTGTTGCAAGGATGGGTGTGGGAGTCAGGACGATCTGAGTTCAAGACCCACTGTATTATCTACTATCTCGGTGACCTTGGGAAAGCTCTCTGAGCCTTAATTTTCTTGCATGGAGAATGGGAAGAACATCTGTGCAAGCTTGTAGGTTAGAAGTGAGCATTGAGGATTAAAGGATCAAAGGACCTGGGACAGTGTCCAGCACTGAGTAAGAGGTCAAAACAGGGAGATGATGATGATGATGATGATGCTGATGCTGATGCTGATGTCCCATGAGCCAGGATCCCTCTGCCCTCGCTCCCGCCAGGATCAGCCTCTTAGCCGTGTCAGTTTGCCCGTTTCTCTATCTCTCTGGTGCTCATCTACTCCTCCCTGGATCAGTACTCCTGACTCAGAACATGCCTTGTGACCCCACTGGCCCCAGGTGCATCTTAGCCTGTGATCCCTCACCAGACCCCGCCCCTTGGACAAGGCCCGCAGGTCCACCACTGGCTCAGGCCAGTGGCATTTTGCACACAGAGCTGCTGTTATCCAGCCACAGCACCAACACATTTGTATCTCCCTGTACATCCAATGCTGCTTCTCAGGCATTGCAACTGGGACGATTCAAGGTCAGAACAAACACATAAAATCAATTTTACCTTGGGAACGAGCTCCTGTACAGAGCAGCTGTCTGATATTCATCTCCTGCGCCCTGGCTCAGCTGCCGGCGGCGCTTGAGGAAGGCTGCTCCCACGATCTTTGCAGAGGAACACACCAGCAAACAAACCAAACCACCGGAGTGTGAGTGTGTGTGTGTGCGCGTGCAGGGCATGTTTTTTTTCTGTCTTTTGCTGTCTGCTTCCTTCCGTGTTTTCCTTTTGCTTCTCTCTTCTCTCCTCTGATTTTCTAACAGAGTCTATCTCTCTCTGTTTTTCCTTTCTTATTCCTGTTTTTCTCTGCCTCTCCCCTTGTGTTTCTCTCTCCACTTTCTCTCCTCTCCCCAGCCCTCTCTCTCTTCTCTTTCATCACCTCTCTCCTCCTTCATTCTTTCTCTCCTCCCTTCTTCTCCGTCTCTTTCTGTTTTTCTCTTACTCGTTCCTCCTCCTCGTTGTCTCCTGTCTCTGTCATTGTCTGTCTCCACATGACAGGAGTGGCTTCTCATTTTAGACCATTCTAATGAGGTCTTCTCGTCCCGCAAAATGCGGGAGCCTCTGGATTTCCTCTGATCACGACTGGGGCTTACCCGGGCTGCTATCCACTGAGCAACCCAGCCTGAGGAACCCCTGGTCGTGTGTGAGGTGACCGCAAGGATTGAGGAGGCTGGCTTGGCCCTGGGAAGAGGGACGGGCAGGACCACAGGGCGTTGGTTGTGCCTGGGGCTTAGCGCACAGTGGGCCTGTGTGTGACTCCTGCATCCTTCCAGTCCCACCCTAGGCAACTCACGACCTTCATGAGCATCAGCCCTCCCTGCCTGTGAAATGGAGCTGACAACAGTCCCTGTCTCAGGGTATTTTAAAAATGAAAATTCCACTCATCACAAGGGAAAAAAACATTGTAATTACATATGGTGACAGATGTTAACTAGACTGATTGTGGTGCTCATTTGCACGAAAGTTTCCCAGAACAGTGCATGACAACTAGTAGGTGGTCAACAAATATTTGTTGGATGAATGGATCAATTAACTAATGATGAGGGCTGGTCCCTGGCCGAGTGCCTAAGTTCACACCCTCTGCTTCGGCTGCCCAGGGTTTTGCCGGTTCGAATCCTGGGCGCGGACATGGCACCACTCAAAAAGCCGTGCTGAGGTGGCGTTCCACACAGCACAACCAGAGGCACTCACAACTAGAATATACAACTATGTACTGGGGGTGCTTTGAGGAGAAGAAGAAGAAGAAGAAGAAAAAAAAAGGAGAGTGGCAATAGATGTTTGCTCAGGTGCCAATCTTTAGAAAAAAAAGAATAAAAAAAAACTAATGACGGACTTCACGTGGCACCTGGCACATGGTAAGTGCCCTATGAATCGTTAGTATCAGCTAAGGAAGATCAGTACGAGGTGCTTTGTGACCAGACTCAGCCACGCTGGGCAAAGGCAGGAAAGGTTGGAGCCAGCATGCAGACCCCTGCCTGCTTCGTGGTCCTGTCAACCCCATGTTTCCGCTGCTTGATCTTGATTTTGCACCAGCTTCACTGCAGCCTGTGTCCATCAGGAGAGAAGCTGACACAGGAGACCAGAAATGGGCACGTTTTCTGAAACTCTCTGTTTTCCTTTTATAGTACCCTGAAAGTCAACTTGCTTCCTTTGAAAGCTTCATTGAAATGAACCTTTGCTCCAACCAAGAGGTATGATGCACAGGCTTCAAGAACAGTTGAATCTTTTAAAGGCGTCAATTCACCTCTGGCACCTCAATGTGCTGATCTGTAAAATGGGTTATCTGTTCCTACTGGCTCCCGGGAAATCTACTCAAATGGCAATGTGTGATAGTGTAATGTTTGCCCGTGGCACGTGGCCCCGATGTTGCTTTTTTCTTTTTAGTTTTAGATTTTCTGTTTCATTGGCTGGAGCTCTCTGTCTGTGTAGGGAAAGAGGGCGACCAACACAGTCAGTTAAAGCCCCATCAGAGGATGTTTTCTTAAAGACATTCATTGCCAAGTATTTCCATCAAAATTAAACATGGTTTGGAAGTCTAACAAATATATACATGTTTTAAACTATATATATAATGTGTATATATATATACATACACACATACACATGTATATATGTGTGTATATATTATATATAATTTTGGCCTATTTACATACCATAGGGATTTCATTTTATTTGGGAGCTAAAAGTCTCCTTTTAGAGAGAAGCTCTGTCTTTCCAAAGGCCCCCACTCTACTGGAAGTGGAGGGGCGCCATCTGAACAAGCCGGCCAGCACTTCTAAGGATGCCGGCCCACCCTGACAACAGCTCTCCAGGAGAGAAAGAGGAACAAAGAGAGAAATCAATTTCGAGTCCACGCCTGACACCAAACCGGCTTGTGTCCCAGCTGCATCCTTCTCTGAACTGGTGCTGACTGGAAGCTTCTTAGGGGTAAAACCTAGTTCCAGCCCCGCCCCTTTTCTTGAGCCGATAAAAGAAATCACAGAGGACTTCAGTTCCCCGTATGAGCACTTACCACTGTGTTATCTGGCAATGGGCCTGGGCCCTCTGATGTTAGGAGGCTGAAAGTTGACCACGCGCAAGCGGACCTGGATGAAAGGCCAGGGCGTTCCCTCCGCCTCTTGTTCAGGACACTTATTTCTTCGCATCTTCTTCATGGGTTTCCACCCCCGGAGGCTTCTGAAAAAGGCTCGTGCCGGATCCTGCCACTTGGCTCCTAATCTCGGGGGTGGGTCCCAGGTACTGGCATTGTAAGAATTTCCGGAGACAACGGTAAGGCTGAGAACCACTGCTTCAAAGAGAGCCTCAGTTCTCACGCTTGCTCCAGCCCAGGCCAAACCCCAGTCCTACCTGAGCCCTAATGCTGTTCACACTCCCATCGCAGTGCCCTCTGGCTCTCTCCCTATGCCCTGTCCCTCTCTCCTTCTTCTCCATCACTTTCTCCTGCCCTTGTGTCACTCCACCACGACCGTCCGCTCCCTCCCTCTCCACTCTCAGGACTGGTTAGCTTGGACTAAACCAGCAATCCTCAGCTGTATTTTTCCTGCAACACATATGACAGGACTTTGCTTTATGTAGCACACTCCCATGGTGGCACTCAGATTTTTGACAAAATCCCCTTCCAATTCTGTAGTTAAGGAAAGCAAAGCTCAGTAATAATATTAAATCACTGGTTTCTGACGGTACATGGGATCGGACCTGGAGGGGAGGAGCCTCTCGTCCACGCACCGTTCCTGGTACCCCATCTCCTGCCAAGCTTGCCTCCCCCACGAGAATGTTCCTCACAATGTGGGTGGGAGCACACCTATTCTGAGGGTAACTTCAATCTGCTCAAGCTCATCTATTTTTGAAAACAAAAGGAAGTAAAAAATTCACAAACGTGGATGCTTTGTTACTAGAAGCAATTTACTAGTAGCAACAATACCAGCTAGCATGTCCTGGGCACTCGCGTGTGGCAGGCCCTGTGAGGATGCCTTGGTCACTGCGTGGGCTCCCTTGGTCCCTGCAACCTCAGGAAGGCGTTCTCTTGCCCACCGCATTGGCAGAGGAGGAAGCTAAGTTTCGGAGAAGTCAGAGTCTCACAGGGGGACCAGGGCAGAGCTGGGATCCAGACGCGCATTTTCTGACTCTAACTCCCAAACTGGGGACCACTTCACTGTTCACACTCTCACTCCGCACATCAGAATGGATGACACCAGTGTGTTGTGAAAACACAGCTGTGGCGCTCAGGGTTCTGCAGAGAAATAGAACCCATGGGAGATATACATGTGCGTATCTTCATACTTAGAGAGATAGCTATACACCTATGTCCATTTCTTGATCTATCTATATTTCTTTCTCTCTAGAGAGAGATTTGTTATAAGATGTGGGCTCACATGACTATGGAGGCTGAGAAATCCCATGGTCTTCCATCCGTAGGCTGAAGACCCAGGACTGCTGCTCAGAGGCCTGAGAGGCGGAGAGTTGACGGCTTAGATTCTGGTCCGAGTCTGCAGGCCTGGGACCCGGGAGCGCCAAGGGCTGGGAAGACTGATGTCCTAGTGCAAGCAGTCGGGGAGAGCAAATTCAACCTTCCTCTGCCTTTTTGTTCTATTCAGACCCTCAGTGGATTGGAGGATGCCCTCCCACATAGGGGAGGACCATCTGCTTTACTCAATCCACCAATTCAGATGTTCATCTCTTGCAGAAACACTCTCACAGACACACCCAGAAATAATGTTTAACCAGCCATCTGGACATCCCGTGGCCCAGTCAAGTAGACACATAATATTCACCACCACCACAGCTTACAGCGGGGTGTCTCAGACTTCAATGCGCATGGAGCCACCTGCTGAAATAGGGATTCTGAGTCAGGGAGTCTGGGTGGAGCCTGAAAGTCTGAATTTCTAACAAGCTCCCAGGTGATGCGGATGCTGCTGGTCCGCAAACCACACTTTGGGTAGCCAGGTTTAGAACAGTCTCAGATGACAAGGAGAGGAGGAAGCAGATGATGAGTCCAGGTCACTGGGAATGGTCCAGGACAAGGCAGGAGTCTTTTATAAAATGCTGAGCTCACCTCTGCCATCGTGCTTACCATTCGGCAGTGAAATTGTTTGCTTGTCCCATGCAAGGCTAGGAAAGACCCTGCTGCTCCCAAGAATCTTCAAGATTACAGTCATGGTCTGAGTGATCTCCTCTAGCTCACCCCGCACAGTCCTTGAACCTCTCCCTGCACAGCCCACAACTCTCACCTGGGCCCCATCTGGAGCCAGCCCTCCGAGGGCCCACGGGGATGGGTATCGGGGCTCTAACTCTGAATGCTCAGATCACCCTAACCCTCCCTCTCACCCCAGACTCTCTCTCCAGTTCCCACACCAAGTTAATGAGATTCCCCACCGACACCAGGGGCTGCTGCTGCCCTCAGATGCAAGGAGGACGTTGGCCTCTTTTCTCTCCCCTGTCCGCCCTGCAGCCCTGTAGCTGCACTGAGACGGAGAAAGCAGGAGCCTCAGGTTTCCCACTGTGCAGACAGCCGAGAAGGTCAGTGGCGTCCATGAGAAGGGAGACAATGCCTTCCAGGGACATTAATTTTTCAGTCTGTGCATTCGGATGTGTGGCAGCTTGAGGCCGACAGGCTGGACTGCAGGCTCCTGTGATCCTCGGAGCTGAAGGATGCTCTGGACTTGGACTACGATTTAGTTCCAGGTGAGGCTCACCTGGCTGGGCTGCTGAGAACAGAGTCAGCGGGGAGATGGGAAGGTAGCCGACACGAAGGCGGCCCCCTGCCCCACAGGGATAACTATATCCACACAGGATCCCATTTAATTAATCTCTGCCACTTTTTGAGGGGTAGATTATCCTATCCCCAATGTAGAGATGAGAAAACTGAGGCCCAGGTAGGTCACATTCAATGTCATACAACTATTCTCACTCATTCAACAAATATTGATGAGAAACTACTTCGGGCCAGGAAGTGCTCTGGGCCTTAGGGATACAGACACTGTCTCTGCCTTGGCGGGGGGTCACATATTCTGGTTGGGGAGACTGAAAATGGAGTGAGACAGCTTATTGAAATAATTCAAGTTGGGAAGCAAACAGCTGTGGGGCTGAGAAGGCGGATACTAGGTGGAGATTGACTTTAGACCAAGTGTCCCAGCCGGCCTCTCTGAGAAGTGATTGAGCAGACGAGCAAAGGTTGAGAGACAGCAAGTCAGGAAAAGAATGGCGTGGGGGTGGGGAGAACGTCCCTGGCAGGGTGAACAGCACGTGCCTGGGCTGTGAGGGAGCAAAGACCTCGAGAAGTGCACGGGCCTGAAAGAAGCTCATGTGGTTGTTCAGTGTGATCAAAGGAGAGGCACGAGGCAGGAGGCTGGAAGATGGCAGGGGCCAGACCACAGACCCTTGGAGACCGTGGCGCATTTGGGTTTTATTTGCCATAAAACCCCTTAAAGTGCAGGATTTCATTCCAAGTCTTCAAGATTTCAAAGCCTTGATTTTTCCCATTACAGCAATGGTTTTCAAAGATATATTTTCAAAGCCGTAGAACCATTTTATCAAATGAAATCTGATGAAGATCTTCCTCAAAATGCAAAACAGACAGGAGATGCGTCAATTTGGTTTAAGCAGAGGTTTGGGGTCCCATGGAGCTGCCAGCTTTGCCTCCTTCTCACCCTCTGCCATGAGCCCTGAGACATCACGGCCCACAGGAGGAAGGCAGATTCACTCGTTTCCTTATTTATTCTACTCATTTACTTATTTATTCACTTGACAAATATTTATTAAGCACATAGTATGTGCCAGGCACTGTGTTAGCATAAGGGGTAGAGTCGTGGATGAGAGAGACATAATCCTTGGTTTCATGGGTTTTGTCTTCCAGTGGAGGACTCTGACATTGAGCAAGGAATCACAGGTGAGCCACAGAAAGAACAGAGTGTTTGGGAAGTTATAATCAATGAGTGAAACTCTAATAGACTCCTGTCACCTCCTCCGAATGCATTTCATCTCCTCTTTCTAACAGTACCCAGAATTCCTCAGCCTTGTCATATTGGGGGTGCTGATCCTCTCCCTCAACTCCAGGGGCGAGCTCTTACTGGCTTTAACCACAGTGATTGGAGTAGAGAGGAACACATTATGCAAGTTTGGTCATAAGTGTCAACTAGATTCATTTTGGGGGTATTTGTTTGCCATACTGAGAAAGTGGAAATTCTCTATTTTTCTGGATTTGAACCTGGAAATATTTAGCCATGGGAGCTTCTGGCAGACATCTTACAACCCAAAGAGAAAGTCTGCTATAAATGGAATAAATAAATATGAAGTGAAGTTGAGAAATAGAAGGGTAGGAACTATGTCTTTGTTATATTGCTTACATGCTAGATCAAGCTTCACCTGAAGCTGACGATACTTCTGATTTTTGGTAACCCAAGTTACAAAATTTTTAAATTACTTAGTGTGAGTTGGATTTCTGTTATTTGTACCAAATCATCTAAAAATATATACTGGCCTAGTCTGGAGAGTCAGTGTAGGGTTTCTTGAGGAAGCTGCCTTTAAGACGATCCACAGAGAGTAAGACAAAGTTATGCCAATGAGGAAATCAGACAAAAAGCTTTTTGGGCAAAGGAAAAAGGAAGTTCATCCCCGAGCTTCACAATTTGGTGAGGAACCACTTTGCATCTTTCTTCCAGAATCTTACATTTTTGTGAAATGAAATCTACGTTCCATAGGTTCATTATGCTCCAATGAACCCGGACGATACAGTTAAAAGCTGGAAAGAGCTCAGTGAAGGCCTAGGGTCTGTTGTAAAATTTGCTTTGCAAGTGCTCGAGGTTTGAGTAACATTAGGCGTATAAAATGCTTGGCGCATAGTAGGTGCTCAACAAGTCATTTGTTATTAACCAGAAGCTTTTGGAGAGTGGATGCTTTCGAAGCCATGAATCAAAGGCATCTGAATCAACGTGGGTCAGTTGGTTGCTAAGGGATCAGAGAGTTAGAGAAGTGGATTTGTGTGAACAATGAGGTTCCCAGGTGAGCATCGACTGGATTTCAGAACCTTGAGCTCCCTGATGGAGTGGTGGGCTGGAGCATGTGAATGGGGGCAAGGAAGTTGAGAGGGAGGGTCTCTGAGACAGAGAAAGATGCAGAGTTGAAGGCAACCACATGGTGTTTGTTGGCCAATCTGGCCTGAGCCCCAAGGAGTGGAGGGCCATGAGTAAGAGCTGGAGGGACTCTGATACATAGGAGTCCAGAGGACAGAGGATGACACAGATGAGAGAGAGGACCTCTAATCACAAGGTTGGTTCCTCTGGCAGCCAGTCCCCATCCTCCAAGAGTCACCTCATTAGCATAAACAGGTGTAGTTGAAAGTGGCTCATTATGAATAACAAACGGCGCTCCTCTCACCTCTATCATTCAAGAAATTCCAATGGTTTTAGGAGGTCTGTGCCAGGAACCAAGGACAAAGACCAAATATTTATTTCTTACTATCACAGGCAGGCCATGAAAGGGGACACCTAGGCAGAAGCCCAATCCCTTGGCCTGGACCAACCCAGGAGACACAAAGAACACGCTCAGGGCTGCATAATGATCCAGGGCTCCACCTGGCATCCTACCTCCTGGATTTGATTGGTAGTCAAGGAACCTGGACTGGGGTGGGGTCGTGACTAGGGGGCTCTACGGTGGCCCATCACCTTCTTTCTCTGGGTATGTGGCTTCCTACCCGACAGATGCCCATTTAATCAGAAATGTCTCAGGCGCTAGGATAATCTGGGAACTGTGGTGGGGTATCAGCCAGTAAAACATAATCCATCTTAACTCAGTTTACAGCAATGGAGGAATCAGCCATGAAACTAATGCACCTTGTAGGCAGTTCGGCCTGGCAGGTTCCAGTCAATCCAACACAAGATGGCGTCAGGATTGGCTCCTCTCCATCTTTCCTCCGCTTTCCTCTGTGTTGGCTTCATTCTCAGGCCAAGTCGCAATTAGTGGTTGCCAAGATGGCCCCTGGCATCACCCAGCTTAAGTCCTACTGGCTTTGGAGACCTGTGAAGAGAGAGAGTTTCATTCGAGAAGACTCACGAAAGTCTCTGGGAAGACTGGCATTGGCCAGCTGCCATCGCGTTCCGGCCCCTGAACCAGTCATGATCGGGGGGAATAGATTGTCCTCTCCATCCTGTCTTCCCAACTCGTTTTGACACGATCCTCCCCAAGTCTTATTTGCAAATCGATCTCTGCGAACAGATTGGAGGGGGTGGCCTTCTGGCCCCACCAGCTCATTATTCACACATAAACAAGTCTGAGTCTTTGTTTAGGCTGAGCTACAACAGCAGGTAAGCACACACACGCCACACGGTCATGTGCTGGCCTGCATGCGGGCACATACACTCGCACACGCGCACACGCACCCAGAGGCAAGCGTAGGTCTCTCCGTCAATCATGTGTCAGCCTGGCCTTCCTGTGAGCGTTTAAAAACAGGATGAAGAGCCCTTGATGAGAAGTTTGGGAGTTTTGTTTTCCGTAAAAGGTTCTGTCAGTACGCCTGGCACATTAGGTTTTTTCCTCCAGACAATGAGAATCTTCTTCCCGCAGAAGGAGGAAAACAAACACATAGCTGTTCACTAGGTACGTAAAGTAACATAATTGCGGGCAGATTGTGTTTGGGGAAAGCCTGGCTTTGCCACATGGCCACATGTTGGAAACCCTGGTTCCTGCTGGACTCTTTTGGTCCAGTCTCCCTTTTGTTTGGAGGGATAAGGATGTGCCTCCTTTCCTTTCCAATCCTGAGACACCCCCACTGCAAACCAGAAGGAGCACCACTGTCCCCAAGATACAGTGACTTTAGCATTCGATGTAACAGGAACTAACAATTATCAGCACTAAGTGCTGGGCACTGTTCTGAGCATCGTGCATTGTACTGACTCATTTAATCCTGCGTCAACACTACGAGAGAGTTTCTATTGTTAGAAATCCATTTTATATCAGAAGAAACTGAGACACAGAGACATTGAGCTGTTTTGCCAACAGGAGTAGTAAAGATGGGCTTTAAATGCTATTCCACCCTGCCCTGTGCGGGGGGTCCCCTTCTGGTATCCAGGGGTCTAGGGATGTCACCTCCCCAGAAAGACCCCCACTTCCCAGTGTTTCTGGTAGATTCAGTGAGAGAGAAGCCCACAGGAATCCCCCTGCACTTGCCGGTAGGTACCCTTAAACGCCAGCCGAGTCTGCCTGCCGGAAGCGGGAGGCGGTTTTCTTCCTCCTGTGTCTTCTCGCTCTATCCTGGCTCAGAGCAGCTTCAAAGAAATCCTCCAGCTTTTGTAACTGCTTGTTGGAAACTCTAATTGCCCCGTTTTCCAATACGGCGTTTCCACCTCATTGCCAGGAGCTGGGCTGTGAGCGAGGACGGTTGCCTTGGGAGGCTTGTCTGTGAGGCAATTGCCTGGCATGTCCTCTCCCTTTCCTGTGAGCTTTTTTATCATCATGTGCAGGCTGAGAGCAGAGTGGGGCCCTGACAGCATCTCCCAGGGCCTGTGTTTCATTGATCACGTCTTCTGGGCTTCTCTGCTGTGCCCCGGTTCACACCCTGCACAGCCTCCGGGAGCAAAGCCAGAGCCTCCCTGAGTGATTCTGCTTCACAGAACCGGAGATCCAAGGCGAGAGAGCCCTTCCAAGTCTCCTGGTCCAAACGCATCAAGACGCATTCTTCATTAGTAGTTGAATCTATTTTTTTCCAACCAAATTTCACATCAGATTAATAAAGTAAAGGGCTTCAGGTGGAAAGGATGCCCTGCTTAGCTCCAAATACCACCCTTGCCACTTAGCCCCCTAATTCCCCTCCTTGCTGTCCCCCAGGGAAGCCCCTCGAGGCCCCTTTCCTGGAGCTCCGCACGGCACCAGTTCAAAGCCACTGTTCTGCGGGCTGCAGGCTTCCCGCTCACTCGCGGCCCATAAGCACACAGCAGCTTCAGCTCACGCCCAGCGGGAGGGCCTCTGCCTTGCCAAAACAGCCTCTCCTGAACTGGCTCCCTGTCTCCAGTCCTGTTCTCTCTTATCCACGGGGCACGCTAAGGGTGTGGAGATCTTTCTATGCCATAAGTCTGGCCGGGTTATGCCCCTCTCGTTTCTCATTGACCTGAGGAAGAAGTCCAGACTCCATCGCAAAGATTCAAAATCCTCATCTGAGCTGCTGCTTGACTCTCCAGCCTCATCTTTTGCTGTACGTCCTCCCTCCAGCTGCACGGGGCTTTGAGCGGGAACTTCAACCTGCTATGTGTGCTCTGCTTTGGGCTTTGCTGAGAGTGGACCCTTGGCCAGGAACAGGCTCCCCAGCCGCACCCCCTACACCATTACTGGCCTTGGCTGTCCTCACCCACTGACTCCCTCCCCATCTTCTACCCCATTAGGAGCCTACCCCTCCTCTGCTCCCAGAGCCCATGGGCTTTCTCAGTCATCCCAGGGGCCCTGCCCTGTCTCCTCATCTGTTGCCCTCATTAAACACATTCTCAGTGACAGCAATGACCTTGGGCATCCTGGTCCCTTGTGTGTTCCCAACGCCCGGTAAGGCTTGGTACAAAAAAGATGTTTCAGCAGGCATTTGCTGAACATACAGCTGAGAACCGCTTGCCCTGGTGCCCACCCAGTGCTTTCCAGGCTCCCCCTGTCTTTCTAGTCAGCACCTAACTGGCTTGCCCACTGCTCATGACCCCTTTGTCTGGCTGCAGACCTCATCAGCGACCTCCAGTTTCCAGCATTTGCTTTTTCATTCCTGGTCCTGACCCTCCAGCCACACGCCATGGCTTCTTCCTTGGGGGAATGACAAGATCCCAGCTCCACAAGGGCGGGAGTCTTCTCTGTCTTACCCATTGTGGAGCTCTAGTGCTTGACACTTAGTAGGTGCTCAATAAACGCTTGTGGAGTGAATGAAAAAATTGGTTCTGCAATTCCCAGACGAGTGCAAGGTCAACATTCCGTGCAAATGAGGAGCCTGAGCCTGCTGCTGCGTGGTGTGTATAAACAAGAGCTGTTCTGGGCCTCCTTGGGCCACTCATGGAATTGCTTTTTGGGTGGCAGCTTTTCCAGGGCATAACCCCTTGTCTTGGAAACTCTTCTGATGGCATTGAAGTTCTGGCTCTGACTCCTTGCGCCTGGGAGAGGGTTCCTCAAGTCTTCCCTGCTGTGTCCTGCCCCTCTCTCCTCTCAGCAGCCACATCACAGGCCATTCAAGAAGCCCAGCCTCCTGCAAGAGGAGAGACTTCAGCTCTTAGGAGAATTTATTGCAGAGATTAGATGCTGTCAAACCCTTCAATATCGGCTCCCGTCTAAACACAGGCTCAGGAAGGGGAGTGAAATTCAAATTGTCCCTTTAGAAGGTTTTCACTAGCTTCAGGAAGCTGCTGCCTGTGATGGAGGATTGATTCGCAGGGAGATAGAAAGAGGATTTTCAGGAAGTCTGGGCATTCAGTGACAAGGCACATTCTTGCCAAGTGTCTCCAAATTGCCCAGGCACAAAATTTGCCAAGGAGAAGGAGATGCTGTCGCCTTTGTTTACAGATTGGCGGTCCTCGTCTTTCAAACTCCCTAACATCAAGACTCCACAGTTCCCACTTAAAAGCAAAAGAGTTTTAGAGAGGGATAACATGTCGAAATAAATTCAGCTGAAGAGTATCTTTTTTAAAAGTGGCAAAAATTGATAACGCGTTCACCAACTTTAGCTAAAATATTAGGAAAAATGACAAAATGAAATAATACACAGAAGGCAATAAGAAAGTTCAGTTTATTAGGATGCTTAAATGGAGTAAAAAAATGTCGAAGCACGTGAAGGAGGGGACGGTTCTCGGGACGAAGTGGGATGGGATGTAAAATGAACGGACTTGGGGGGAAGACAGGTCTGCGCTCCAAACGCAATTTGGCCACCTTCCAGCTGTGACCCCCAAAGTCACAGGTCTCGGCTGAGTCTCTTTTCCCATCTGTCAAGCGGGTTTGGGGATATTGTAGTGTATTTCTGTTCTTTTGAACCTCAATATTCCTCTGGGGAAATAGCCCCAATGGACTTGTCCTCTCGGAAGAAGTGGATTGTCACATCCCAACTCAGAGACGGGCGCGTGACCCGTGGCTGGCTCATCCCAGACCAGTGTGGGCCAGCGGGGTGAGAAGGACCGGGTCAGGGACACTGTTCTTCAACCTCCCTGCATGCACGCCATTGCATTTCTCTCACCAAAAGGCGGGGTCTGTTTCTCTACCCCTGACATCGGGGCTGGCTGTGATGTGTTTTGACCAATTGGACGTGGTGGAAGCAACGGTGAGTCACTGTGCTGGCGAGGTCTGGTGTGCTTTCCGTTGCTACTCCTGCGCCTCTGCCGTCACCATGAGAACACACCCAAGCTAGCCTGCGGGAGGAGGAGGGACCTGTGGAGCAGAGCCAGGCCACGCCAGTTGCCTCGACTGGTAGCCAATCAACTTCCAGATATGTGCGCGAGACCACCCGAGATCTGCAGAGCCACCAGCTGACCCCCAAGTGACCCCAGATGCATGAGGAATATTTTTATATGCCACCAAGGCCTTGTGATTGTTTGTTGCTCAATATTTTTGTGGCAATAGGTAACTGATACAGTCTGTGACCACATTTTGGACAATCAGAATTGGGATGGAGACTTTAGCTGGAACTATCAGCACAGAGGCATTTATTTTTCTATTAGAGTTGTTATGCCCACAAGATAGAAGCCTAGAGAGCTGGAGGGTACCATGTCAGATTAGGGAAAGCCTGCTCAAGACTGAAGCCAACACAGAAGAGTAAAGATTAAAAATAAGAAGGAAGACTCCTGATAATGTCTTTGAGGCTCCTGGATCCAGCCGCATCTGAAACAACCATAACTAGACTTTTCCGTTAGATGGAATGATAGCTTCTATTTTTTGCTCGAGGTAACTTAGGCTGGAATTTTGACCCTTGCAATAAAGAGGATCCTGATCAGTGAAATATCCAAAAATGAGAGTATTGTGAGGATTAATGAGTTGTGACTGTGCCCCAGCTGGAAAGACAGAGTCTAGGAAATTACTGCTGTTTCCGTGAAGTTCCAGGTAATCACCAAAACACTGTTTTCTGTCCTTCCTCATGCATTTTCCTTTCCAGGGCTCAGGGAGCTTGGTAAGTGCATTTCGCACCTCACTGACAATGGAGGCAGGGATGGCTGTGGTCCCCAGAGGATTTCACCAGTACCTGGAAACATGTGTGACGCAGGCCTTACACAGGCTTGATGACCACAAGGACACGGCACTTCTGAGAAAGACCCACCAGGCTGCTCTATGTGTCAGTGATTTAACTCGCTTCACAGGTGACAGAAACCAACCATTTTAGACCAGAAGGAGATGGCAAAGATGACCTCATGGACAATTCATGGTTTCCCAAGGAGGAAACTGAGGCAGAAGAAGGGGCGAGGGCAGTGCTGGTAGCGTCTGGCACCCGAGCAGTGGAAAGAAGATGGGCACTGGGGTCAGAGAGACGGTGACCTGAACCCAGGCTTCGCTATGTATAAATTGAGTTACCTCGGGCAAGCGCTCCGCCTGCCTGGCCTCCATTTTCACGGAGGTTCTGTTTTACACGAGATGCAAGTTTGTTACTCACAGAAGAATCCCAATTAATGCAGGTAGATACTCCCCTTTCAGGAGCTAGAACTTAATCTTCCTCATCGGCCCACACCCCCCACCAAGGGTGGCTTCACTTAGTGGCTTGATTCCAAAGAATAAAGTACGGAAAGGGAGAAAATTGTAATGGGACAGTGGAGGAAGCTGGAGAACACCACCTGCACCAGGTGGTGGAGGCTCACACCACCAGGCCTGCCACGAGGCTCTCAGGACCCCCGAGCTGCTGTGATGTGGAGGGCACCTCACCTCCGTGCTCCTCCTCCCCAAACTTCCCACTCCAGTCCGAGCGTGAGAAATTCATCAGACAACCTAGACCGGAGGACATTCTCCAGGATGCCTGGCTGGGAGCCTCAGGGCTTCAAGGTCATGAAAAGCAGGGGACGTCTGAGAAACTGACAGATCAGAGGAGACTGGGGAGACAGGACGACTAAATGCAACATGGCACCCGACTGGATCCTGGAACAGAAGGAGGTTATGAGTGGAAAAACAGGTGACATTAAAACGGAATCTAGAGGCTGGCTGGTAGCATAGCGGTTAAGCTCACATGTTCCACTTTGGTGGCCTGGGGTTCACTGGTTCGGATCCTGGCACAGACCTACACACCGCTCATCAAGCCATGCTGTGGTGGCATCCCACATATAAAATAGAGGAAGATTGGCACAGATGTCACCTCAGGGCCAATCTTCCTCAAGTAAAGAGAGAAAGATTGGAAAGAGATGTTAGCTCAGGGCCAATCTTCCTCACACACACACACACACAAAATGGAATCTAGAATTTAGTTCATAATAATGTACCGATGTTGGTTTGTCAGTTGTGACAAATTTACCATGGCTGTGTAAGATGTCACAACGGGGGAAACCAGATGAGAGTACGTGGGAATCTTCTGTACTATCTTTAAATCTATTCTGTAAATCTAAAATTACTCCTAAAGGAAAAATATGTAAAAAAAATATTTTTAAATGAAATATGGACTTGCTCCGAGTTGAGTCATAGGCACCAGTTCCATGTTTTCCCCACAGGCCTCAAATCCTCCAGGTCCCCGGACCCTGTGGTCCAGCCGATGAGCTCAGGAGCAGCACGTCGCGGCAGTAGCTGTCTTGACCTCTTTCTGCATCATGTGTGTCGTGGCTGATGCGCCCACAGTGGAATCTCTTGCTGTGCTTCCCGGGGAACCCACGCAACAGGAAGTTCACTCAATTAATTATCTATTTGCTTAGGGTCGTCTGGAGGTAAAAGTCTGCGGCTGACATATCTCCTTGAAGGCAAAGAGTTACAATGTCATTTACCGAGCACACACTCTGTGGGAGGCACTGTGCCCGGCATTTTGTGTATTTTCTCATTTCATCCTTGCAGGTGTGTAATATCAAGAGAGGATACAGAAGCTCAGAGAGGTTAAGGAACTTGTCCAAGGTCACACAGCCAGGAAGAGGAAACCCTTAGGTTTGAACCCGGGTCTTTCTGACTCCAAAACACGTCTTCTTAACCCCTGAGTCAAATTGTTTTAACAGAGAGTGTTAAAACTGGGGAGATTCTTTAGATATTCTCTATTATCTAATACAGAGATTGAGAAAGGGTGGTTTACAAGCAGAATCCCAGCTTCATCTCAGAGATCATTTTAGTTTACAGCTGCATACTGTTTTATTTTTTTTCTTTTTGTTGTTGTTTTCTCTTTAAATTGAATTAATTGTCAGCATTTGAAAATAGGGAGATTTCCCTTTCAAATGTCAGACTTTTATTTTCCTCAGATAGAAATGAAGGCTCAGGCCCCACTGGGCCTCCAGTCCAGCATGGAGCAGCATCCGGGCTGCCCAGTTAGATTAGGTCCATGTTCCCTGGTTAACCTGGACCCCTCGACCCACTTCACTCCTTTGCTTTCTCCGCCTGTCCCTTGTAGTTGGCAGTACCTGGTTTACTCCAGTTTACGGGAGAGAAAATTGCCACTCAGAGAGGGGTACTGACTCGTCAGAAGTCACACAGCAGGAATAAATGATGTCATTCTGGTGAGTCCTCCTTCATGTTGTTGAATTGGGAGGCCCGTCCTGGGTCCTGGCTGTCTGTCCTCTGCCTCCTCGCACTGACCTGTCTCTGCCTCCTGTCGGCCGCATCTTCCCCACCTGTCACACTGAGGGAGGCTGCCTGCTCTCACGGTATTTTCACAATTCATAAAAATCTTTGTTCTTATTACTCTCAAAATTCAAAAGGGTCAAACCTTCCTCTCAGGAAGATGGAAAGCTAGTAAGAGTTTTTTGAATTGAAGGTCATCGTGAAAGAAAAAAGAGAAAAAGAGAAAGGGAGGAAGGAAGGGAAGAAGAAAGGCAAGGAGGGAGGAAGGGATCACTAACCTGCCAGGGTGATGCCTGTGATGTTTACTCCTTATTGGGTTAGTTCTGATTAGACTCCCACCACCAGGAACCCTCTTTCACCTTCTTCCAGGAAAGAAGCAGAGGTGTGATGTCAGCTCCCACATCCCGTCCCTAAACCAGCTCTACTTTAAGGCGGGATGCACACATGGAGACTCCCCAGGGGCCCAGGGACAAGGCACAGTCTTGCAGGGGGGATCACAAACTGTCTTGAACGCTGTCTAATCAAGAAAGAAGAAAAAGGAAGGAAGGAGGGAAGGAAGGAAGGAAGGAAGGAAGGAAGGAAGGAAGGAAAAGAGGGAAGGAGGGAGGGAGGCTAGGAAGGAAGGAAGGAAGGAGGAAAGAAAGAGAAAAGTATTTTTACAATTTTTTGGTAGCATCCATAAAAGTGAATAACGAACAGAGCATGCGTTCACAGCTTATGCGGCACGTTACTAAGATGAACTTCTGTGAGTGCCCCAGCTTTTTAAGAAACAGCGTTTTTCCATACTGTGCTGGCTCCGTGTGTGCATCTCTCCCCTTCTCCCTGCAAGGCTGCTGCTTTCCTGAATTTTGTGTTATTCTTCTATTTACTCACTCACTCGGCCATTCATTTTTAATCCTTTATTATGAAAATGATCAAATACGCAATTAGAAGGGATAGGACATTGAACACTATATACCTGCAACTGGATTCAGCAGCTTTTTAACCTTTGGCCTTTTTTTTTCTGGCCTCCTCTTTCTATTGCTGAGCCGTTACTTAAGGATTTTATTTTGTAAAGTATCGACTCCATCTGAAAGCAGAGCCTGACACGATGGATCCCACCAGCTCCAGCATTCTCAGTTTGTGGACAACCTCATTTCATCTGTTCCTCCAGCTCTCCTTGCCTCTCCCACCCCAACTCTGGATTGTTCCGAAGCAAGTCCCAGACACGATATAATTTCATCTGTAAATAGTTCAGTCTGGATCTCTGAAAGGTAAAACTGTTTAAAACATATAATCCCAGTGTCACTATCTCACCTGAAATAATGAACACTTTCTGAATATGACCGAAGACCTCATCAGTGTGGAAATTACTTGATTCCTGCCTTCCGTCGTCCCCTCTCTCCCTCGCTCTCATCTCTGTTCTTACAGTTGCTGTCTTTGAATTCAGATTCAAACAAACTCCCTGCAGTGCATTTGCCTGATGATTGTTGAAGTCTCTGGGCTTCCTCTTCACGATTTTTTGTTTTGTTTTGCTTTCAACAGTGTAGTTTCTTTGTTGACAATATCTGGGTCATTTCTCTTGTACAATTTCCCACATTTTGGATTTTGCATTGTCAGCTCTGTGGTGCCATTGAACATGCTCTTCCTTCCCTTTTATCTCCTGCAAGCTGGGAGCTCACTCTCAAGCCTTGATCAGATTCAACTTTGATTTCTGGCAAAACTGTTTCATAAGGAGCCTTGGTGAAGTTCCATCCGGAGGAACATAATGTCTGGTTGTCTCTTGATAATGTTAAGTAGATTCCAGTGTTAAATTATATAATCTATCCATCACAAAGTTTCCAACAGCTTCTCACCTAAAAAGTTGAACAACCCTTGGCAATCATTCTGCAAGAAGTGAGCTGAATCTTTTTAAAGCTCAGACGCCAAGCCACTTTTCCCTTTAAATACTTACAGCATGCATTGCCCAAAGTAAAGGCCTTATCTTCAAAATGCAACACAATTACCCTACTTAAGGCAGCTAATAATTATCCTCTAATATTATTTAATATCCAGTTCCTATTGAAATTTTCCCCATCATCCTCATTTGTTTGTTAATGCTTTTGGAAATTGTAGGATAGTTTTAGATTTGCAGAAAAATTGGGAAGATAGTAGAGAGAGCTCTCATATACCCCACATCCACTCTCCTCTATTATTAACATCTTGAATTAGTATGGTACTTTTGTCACAATTACCAAACCTGTACCGATACATTATTATTAACTAAAGTCTTTGGTTTATTCAGGTATTCTTAGTTTTTACGTAATGTCTTTTTTCTGTCCCACAGTCTTATCCAGGGCACCACTCTACATTTCGTCCCCATGTCTCCTTCAGTTCTTCTTAGCTCTGACAGGTCCCATGTGGGTTTTATTTTCCTTTTAATCTGGAACAGCCTGTCCCCTATTATCCTGTAGAACACTCCACATTTTGGCTGCGTCTGTGTATTTCCTTGTGGAGGTCTTTGACTTGTTCCCATGTCCCTGTGTTTTCTGGAAACTGGCAGTTAGAATTAAAGGCACGCTTAGATTCAGCTTAGAGGATTTTGCAGGTGAAGCCTCACAGCAGTGAAGGATTGAGATGGAAAAGGCGGGAGAAGGAAGGACAAGCCTGAGAAGTAGAATCAGAAGCCCACGGCTGGAAGCGGACGTAAGATTCATCTCCCACGGTTCAGGAGAGGAGAGTCCCAAGGCCTTAGGCTTGTTTCACTTTCTTTAAGCCTCACTCAGTAAAACTGATCCAAGTGTAAATGCTAACCTATATGACTGGGAAGACTGTGTTATTTTATTTTCTTGTCTTAGTCTGTGGCTGGATGAGTTTCTGGAGCATGAATCTGGGCAGAATTTACCTATCGAAAACGCTGCATGTATTTGACTCAAGACTAAATTTCTGGGGCAGGTTGGACACTTCCATAAAATGTTTACTATGTCTCTGAAAGAGTTTCACACTTAATTTATGTTTCCTTTTACTCATTTAAAGAAGCAAATGGATTGTAGCATTAGTGATAGGAAGCTACACAGAAGATAGAATTGCTTAGAACTACACACACACACAGGTAAATGCATACATGGTGAAATCTGAATAATTCTGTGGATCGTACTGACAACAGTTTCCTGATTTTAATATTATCCTACATTTACGAAAGATGGCAACACAAGGGAGGTAGATTGAAGTCTCATGGGGCCTCCCGGTATATTTCTTTGCAACTTCCTGTCAATCTCTAATTATTCCAAATAAAAAGCTTAGAAAGTTAATTGGAACTGTTCGTGTTTTGAATTTTGTGGCCCATGCAGAAGGACAAGATAAAGAAATGAGTTAAAATTTCAGAAGGGAAGAGAAGCAATTGTCATTATTTGCAGGTAATATGGCTGTCTACTTAGAAAATTGGGTACAACATGTTTTGAACCAATATAAGAGTTCAGTAAGGTGCAATATAAAAGATTAATAGACACTATTCCCAATAATAGCAGGAAAAACAAATTAAAATACCTAGGAATATACTTTACTAGCATTGCACAGGCCCTTCAAGAAGAAAACCACTACATTTACTAAAGGACCTAAAAGTTGATCTGAATAAAGCAATGGAAACAAGAGATGGAGATCTATATTTATTATTTTAAAAAGGCAGCCAATTATCCTTGGTTGTGCCGTAAAGGACATTAGTGGGAGACTGGCAAAATTTGAATGAGATCTGTAGATTAGATAATTGTGTCATATCAGTGTAATTTCTTGATTTTGGTAATTGTGCTGCAGTTATATAAGAAAATGTCCTGATTTTCAGGAAATATATGTTGAAGTATTTAGAAGTTGTCTTTGGGGGTTGGCCCGGTGGCTGAGTTGTTAAGTTCATGTGCTCCACTTCGGTGTCCCAGGGTTTCTTCTGTTTGGATCCTGGGCACGGACCTAGCACCACTCATCAGGCTATGCTGAGGTGGCGTCCCACATAGCACAACCAGAAGGACCTGTAACTAGAATATACAACTACGTACTGGAGAGTTTCAGGAGAAGAAGAAGAAAACAAAAAGAAGATTGGCAACAGATGTTAGCTCAGGTGCCAATCTTTCAAAAAATAAAAAGAAGTTGTCTTTGTGTGTTCAGGCTGCTATAACAAAGTGCCATAGGCTGGGAGGCTTATAAACAGCAGAAATTTATTGCTCACAGTCATTGAGGCTGGGAGTTCAAGATCAGGGTGCCAGCAGGGCCGGGTTCTGGTGAGGACCCTCTTCTGAATTGCAGACTCTCCGGGACAAAGGAGGTCTCTGAGGTCTCTGCTAGAAGGGCACTAATCCTGTTCATGAGGGCTCCACCCTCACGACCTCATCATCTCCCATATGCCCCACCTCCTAGTACTATCTTTTTAGGGGTTAGGATTTCAACATAGAAACTTGGGGGAGCACAAATATTCAATATAAAGCAGAAGTAATGGATGTCTTGTCTGCAACTTTTTTCAAACAGTTCATAAACTAATAGTAAATAATACCAATATATGTCCTTATCTATATATGTTTATATTTATATATTTACAGACAATGAGAATATTGTGGAATCTGGGTGAAGAGTATTCAGAGATGTTTAAAAAAAATATTCTACAACTTTTCTGTTATTTGGAATCATTTCACAGCAAAAAGCTCACAAAGAGTAACCAATAGAAGAACCGCATGAATAATATAAATATTAAACATAGGGAGCGGGGAGAAGCAGAAGATGATGTAGTGTAAGTGAGCTAAAGTGTAACATTTACTATCAAGGAGACAATAAGTGTTTTCTAAATATGGCATATTAATAAATGTAAGTGTCGGTTTCACACCATGTTATGGAGGTAATCCTCAGAAGAAACACAAGCTTGACAATTTCAGAGGGCATCCATGGGTCATCGACCTTGGGATGCCGAGGAGGGGCTGGGAGCTTTTTGCTACTTTGTCATTGATCCTTCTGATCCCTTTTCTCATTCATGCATCCTGTTGATAAAAATTACAATGTTGGTTAGCCAGCAAAGGATGAACTACTTAATGACTGGTTCTGGCATAAGTAATTAAAAAGTAAAATGGTAACACATTTGGGAAAAGTTGGGGTAAAAGAGAAACGTAGGTATTCTTGGTGGAAAAAAGGGTCTAGCACTTCTGCAGGATCCAAAATGTGTGTGCCGCCTCCCCCCACTCCCAGAAAACCACTCAGAATGTATCCTCAGGTGGGAAATTCACAGATGGTGAGGAAGGAGATGCGCTGAGATCTCCCTGGCAGCAATGTGTAAGCACAATAGCAATAAATTTAAATGATTAATACCAGGACGTTACTCAGATAAACTTAGAGCACCTCCATGAAGAAGCCATTAAAATGTGAGTTTAGACTACTCAATGATGAGAGGAATCATTAAGGTGAGTTGCTATATTTAAATTAGTCACAAAATATCATTTATAGCATGATGTTTATATTGTTTAAGACATGACGCATTTTCCTAGACCAAAAGACTAGAATCGAATACAACAAACTATCGAGTGACTACCTTTTATGCTGTCTACTATGGGTGTCCTGTGTGTGTTTGTGTGTGTGTGTGTGTGTCTGTGTCTCTGTGTGTCTGATTTCAATATTGTTACTTTTTGGCCATCAGGAAAAGCGATTCTTCAGGTAAGAAAGGTCTAGTGCTAAGAAGACAGGTGTCAGAGTCGGGTGGTATGTTCGTCTCCCTGAAAAATGCATCAGGATCGATACTTTCGTTTAAACATCTCCAAAGTAACCAAATTAGATGAGTTGGATCTGAACCTACTGTGTCCACAGAAGCCGTGGGTGGGAAGTGATTTTGTTTACCATCTGACTCAAACTAGGAGTTTCCTTGATTCCTACCTTCCTTTTGGACAGGATTTCCAGGTGGCCCTGCCTCCAGCATGTCACCAGTGTTCCACTTTGGAAGCTTGAAGCTAAGAGTCCTTGTCCAGGGCCGGCTTGAGGCCCCTCTCTCCTCCGCCTCTCACTCCTTTGTTAAACAATTCACACTTTCAGTACGTGCATGAGCAAGCACCTACCACATCCCAGGACTGTGTGGTGCAGATATATCCTCTTCAACAAAGCGAATGTGGTCTTCATTTGTGGAACTCACAGTCTGGTGGAAGAGACAGGCAATGCATGCAATTAACTAAATCCACAATTTCTAAGTATGAAAGTGTGACAATGAAAAGAACCAGGTGCAGTGACAGGGAATATTAGCAGGGGCTGGGGTGTGAGGGTGCATCTTGTTTTGTTTCAGCCAGACTGACCTCACTGTCGTTACTGAACACCTCGAGTACCAACCTCAGGGCCTTTGCACTTGTTGTTCCGTCTGCCCAGAGTGCTCTCATCCAGATAACTGCATGATTCACTCCCATGTTATGTTTACGTCTTTGTTTAAAAGTCAGAGATGTTTTTATTGAATACGCCATCCAAAATATCCCCCTTACACACACAGATCACTATGTTTTATTTTTCTTCATAGCAGTCAGTGCTTTACATAATATTGTATATATGCGTATATGTGTGTATATGTACACACATATATTCTTATAAATTACGCATGTGTTTGTTGATAATCCATGAGGTACCAGGCACTATAATAGATGCTGAGGTTATAGAGATGAAGAAGCAGAGTTTCTGCCCTCCCAAGACTTCCATTCTAGTTGCAGCAAACAGACACCGAATTAATGAGGACACAAGTCCAGGTAGCGATAAGCTGCGTGAGGGAAGATAAGACAGAGCAAAGATACTGTGGCCCAGGGGAAGGGAGGATCAGGGAAGGGCTCTCTGACGAGGCGACTTGAGCAGAAGACAGGAAGGGTGAAGCAAAGACAGGAGCCGGCAAGACACCTAGGGAACGAGCTGTCCACGTGAGGGGGGGGGGATCCACATGCAAGGGCACTGAGGCACGAGCACGAGGGCTGCCGGGAGGCAGTGTGACTGGGCATGGGGAGAGGCATGGGGGCAGGAGAGGAATGAGATTCTGAGCCTCGGGGCTGGAGTAAAATCTTCGGAACTTATTTTCAATGAGATGAAAAACCGTATGAGGACATTTTTAAAAATATCTCAAAGTCAACTTTATTGAGGCATAATTTGCATAAATCAAATGCTGCCTTTCAAGCACGCAGTCCAATGAGTCTTGACAGATGCACACACCTCTGTAACTATCTCCCAAGTCAGATAGAGACTATTTCCACCACCCCGAAAAGCTCCCTCCTGCCACGTGCGGTCAATCCTCCCCCGACTGCAGGCAACCGCGGGTCTGCCTTCTGTCGCCATAGATTAGACTCCATTTTCTAGAACTTCAGATAAGGAAGGATAAAGTACGCAGCCTTTGGATCAGGCTTCTTTCACTCAGCATGATGTTTCTGAGATTCACCCATGCTGTATATATCAGTGATTTGCTTTTATTGCTAAGGAGTATTTCATTATATGGATATACCGTAACTTGTGTTTCTATTCATCTGTTGACAGATATTTGGGTTGTTTCTAGCTTTGGGCTATTATGAATAATTCTGCTATGAACACGCACTTATAGGTCTTTCAATGAACATATGTCCTCATTTCTTTTGGGTAAGCACCTAGGAGTGGAATTGCTGGGCCATATGGTAAGTGGGGGTTTAATTTGTAAGAAATTACCAAACTGTTTTGCAAAGCGCTTGTACCATTGTTCACCAGCGAGGTATGAACATAAGAGAGCACCAGGCAAGGTGCCGACCTGGGAGACGACATGCTCAGATTCGCATTTAAAAATGCCACTGCAGCTGCTGTGTGGAGGAGGGGCTGTGCAGGGCCAGGAATGGAAACAGTGAAAATCTGTATCATTGGCTCATAAGAGGCTGTTAAGCTAGTCTACAGGGCATGAGCACACAGAGAAGGCAAGAAACTTGCCCAAGGTAGCACAGCTAGTAAGCAGAGAAACCAAGTGGTGAACCCATCCTTGTCTGTGTTGAGAGTCCAAGTCATGTCCACCATGCAGTATTATCCTCTCAGACCTTCTGGATGTTTTAATGATCTGATCAGAACATATTATATATAACATATCATTTATTACACATAATGCATATTGTGTATACCATTACATATAACGTATATATAAACTTTATGTCAATAAACATTACTATCATTATCTATCTAGCTACGCTATGGCATTGCCTTATTGTAAATGCACAAAAAACTTCCCTAACTTTTAGGAACAGCTTGATTTCATGTGTGCCCTAAATCCAGACACCAGGGAGCTGTGTCCATTTAAGAAGTGTCCGTCGTTGTGACATTTTGGGCTCAGAGAAGTAGCAGTGAAATAGAAGTTATCCTGGGGAGAATCCCTTGGATTGCGCACGTCTCAGTCTCTTCCCACACGGGGTTGGCTGGGGCGCGTGTTGCTGTACTGCTGCGGCCTCACTGAGTGAGTCTGTGCATGCAGACTTGTCATCTCCCGTTTGCACTCACAGGATTTGGCCCTAAGCGGGATCCGTGGAGCCCCAGAGCTGGTTCTGTGTTGACCCTGTTGTCCTCTCCTCCTGGGCACACAGCTAGATTCCACCTTCTAGCCTTCTTCGCAGTTAGTTAGGGTCATGAGACTACAACCTGTTCCAGAGAACGTGGGCAGCAGTGATGCACCCCACGCTCTGACCTGCCCATTAAGTCTTTCCATCCCGTCACCCGTACTCTGGGGAAACCACATGCTCCAGAAGGTGGAGGAATCCAAGGGTCTAGAGGAAGAACGAGCTACAATATGGAAGAGACCTGGGTCCCTGAATGACTGTGTGGAGCAGATCCCTGTGCCTACTCACGTGTGATGGGAGAAATAAACTTATCATGTTTAGCTGCTAAGATTTGGGAATTGCTTGTTACAGCAGTTGTCTACCCTGACTAATAAACCTCATCTTCTATTCCTTTTGGCTTGGATTTGATGCTTTCTCTGTGTTCTTTTGGCCTGACCATTCAGCTGCTGGCTTTCAACTTGGCCTTTCTCTGCTCAGCATCATAGACCACAGCGAAGATAGGGCATTCCACACCCACCGTCAATCTTGTTTACATATTCTATGTGCTGTGAAAGAGTTTATTGTTTTTAGAAGGAACAAAGCGAAGAGTTTACTACCATTTATTGGGAAGGTAAATAAGTAGGAACTCTGGAAAGAGAATGAAAGGGAGTCTGACCCTTCACTGTATATCCTTTTGTATTTGTAAAATTTGAGACCATGTAACTCATTCAAAAAACAAATTTTTTGAAGCCCAAATATCACTGTCATCCTAAGATGGCTTCAGCTTTTCCTGGGGCAAGGACCTCCCGCTATTCGTGCTTGCATCTTCGACTCCCAGCACAGGATCTGGCAGGAAGCACACAGCTTTATGGTTAGAAACACAACTCCAGAAACAGCCCTACCTGGATTAAAATCTTGCTGCTACCAATTACTATCTGTGTAACCAAGAGCATGTTTCTTCATTTCTCCACGTCTCCACTTCTTCTTTATAATATAGCATTACGCTGGGACCCCTTTCTTAGGATTGTTGGAAGGACTGTATGAGACAGTGGCTGCCAACACGGCTTAGCACAGTGCCTGACATGGAGTCCTGCTCAATAAATGTTAGCTATCACACTTAGGCTTTGAGTAAATGTTTTTGAATTCTTGCTGAACTGAACAGGCAGGCCTTGTTCAAAATAAAACAAAAAATATAACCCACAGACATCCACGCATCCTGAATTAGTTCTGTCTAGGTTAGTTTGTCTGCATTTATTTCAACTATAATGCAATCAAACAGCCACAAAACTGTGCAGCAAAGGTCTCTGCCTCACTCTGTCCTTCTCCTATTTGGCATTTATTGATAGCCATTTAGAAAGAATGGTTATTTCCTATGAAATCACATTTTCAGAAAAAAGTGAACAAGGAGGGGGAGAGGTATCAAAAGGAGGAAATTTTATTAAGAGATTACTTAATGTTATTGATACATTGCACCAAGAGTCAGGGAAATGCACCAATCGATAGATGCCCACATCAATGTTTAATCTACTTTTAGCCCTTTGCCGGAGTATTTAATTAGCTTGTGATTTGGAAAATTGCAGAGAGTACACAAGGCAATGAATGTTCTGGAACTAAAGACAGAAGTGATTATTTTGCTTCCAGCATCTTATGAAAAAGAATGGCTGGAAAATGTAGTGATGTTGTGCAGAGAGCTTAAAATAGGCAAGATGGTGGTGAGGAAAGTCTGGAGGGAAAGCTTGCTCTGGGATTCATAACTTATTCCTAAATATTTTTCTTTCAGTTGAATCTCACACCCATTCTGTGGGGTTAGTCACTGTCCCCACTTTGTACAGGAAACAATAAATATTGGCTTAGGGATTTTAAGAAGTTTGCTCTGAGTTCCGTTCTTGGTCCAGGTCTTGCTCTCCAGTGAATCAGTTTCTTTCACTTTGGCAAGTCAGTCACTAACCTAGACACCCAGAAAACTTCCCTGACCCTCTGCTGTCCCTATCGTTGCCCCAGAGAATGGTGGGGGCAGAGGTGCTAAGTGGCCATTTTGTGGGTTGGGTAATGTGATAGGTAGAATGATGGTCCCCCAAGGATGCCCTTGTCCTAATCCTTGGACCTGTGAATATGTTAAGTTAAACACAAAGGGGGATTAAGTTAAAATGGAATTAAGATAGTAATCAGCTGACCTTGAGAGGGGAGATTACCCTGGAATATCTGGAGGACCCAATGTCATTACAATGGTCCTTGTAAGTCGAAGAGGGATGCAGAAGATAGAGAACCAGGGAGATGGCAGTATGAGAAGGACTTGGCCTGAGGCTGCTGACTTTGAAGATGGAGGAAGGGGCCACAAGCCAAGGAATGTGGGTGGCCTCTAGAAGCTGGGAAAGGCAGGGAAAGGGGTTCTCCCCTGAAGCCTCTAGAGGGATCATAGCCCTGCTGACACTGTGATTTTATCCCATTGGGGCTGTGTTGGACTTCTGCCTTTCAAAGCCGTAATTTATAAGTTCCTGGTTTTTTAAGCCACTAAATTTTTGGTAATTTGTTACAGTGATAGAAGTGTAACACAGGCAGCCTCTTTTTCTCTTTGCACTCGAGTTTACTCTTCACCCAGTCTTGCCCATCTCTCGGAAGGAGATATTTCTAATCTGATGGGGCCCTACTCCAGGCCAGTGGTGGGGCCACGTTTGTTCTCGGGTGGGCCACTGTGGGATAAAAGGTAGCCCATGCGAATCTCCCACGCATGTTTCTCCATCTGTTTCTCATTGAATGTAGGGCAAAGATGTCATCTTACACGGCAGAAGGTCTGCCCAGCTCTCTCTCTGTTTTTCTGCATGTGTGTACTCTCACCCCTTAGGTCTATCATCTCATATAGATCGCCAGTTGGTCGCATCATTTGGGGATGGGCCTAGGCTGAGGGGGAGAGGAGGACCCTAAAGATGACAGACCTAAACTACATGCTCCAGCTGGTTTATCCACATGGTCCACTCTGGCTTGTCATGTTCATGTCCAATTTACACTGAAGTTGTACTTGGATTTCTTATTTTTCTTTCACTTTTGTGTAAACAGTTCCCTTGGGGCTCTCATGGGAGAGGTGTTTGTGGTTTGGGACAGTGTCTAGGCATCTGCCTCAATGCTCCCTTAATTTCAATGGGATCTCACCTTAACCCTAAGACATACTCACTCCTTATGTCCATTACCTTCCCAGTCCACCAGCTAGTGGAGGAGCCTGACTTAGTGTCAAAGAGCACACAGTGTAGCGTTACCTGTCCATTCAGGTCACGTATGCCTCCCTGTGAACACAGAAATGTGTATAATGGTGACCCTGTGGGCTTGAGTTTGACTAGGAATTGAGAGTCAGTGGAATATGGAGAGAAAGCTAGGGGGTGAAAAGATAACAAGGGTATTGCATTGATTTTAAGGATGATGAAAATGGGTGGATAGTTTTTGCAGCCCAGTGTATCAGTTACCTGTTGCTGTGTAACAAATCACTCCAAAACTTAGTGGGTGTAAAACAGCATCATATACTGTCTCCCAGTTTCTGTGGGTAACACTTGGCTAGGGCTTCCGACTCTGGGATTCTTACAAGACTGTTATCAAAGTGTGGCCAGGGCTGCAGTCATCTTAAGGCTCAGTTGGTGAAGGATCCTCTTCCAGGCTCACTAGCGAGGTTGTTGGCAGGATTCAGTTCCTCAAGAGCTTTTGGAATGAGGCCTTCCGCTCCTCGTGGCCTGTCAGCTACAGGCCGCCCTCAGATCCTTGCTAAGTGGGTGTCTCTATAGGACAGCTCACAACATGTCAGGTTGACTCATCAAATGAAGCCAAGAAGAACCAGAGAGAGTGAATACAAGGAAGATGGAAGTCACAGTCTTGTGACTTCCTGATCTTAGAAGTGACAGGCCATCATTTTTGCAGTATTCTATTCACTAGAAGCAAGTTCCTAGGTACACCTGCACTCAACAGGGGGATTCCACAGGCAAGGGCCATTGGAAGCCATGTTAGAAGCCACCTCCCACCCTACCACACCCAGTGTATTAGTCGGGGTTCTCCAGAGAAGGAGAACCGATCTATAGGAAGTTGGCTCACGTGACTATGGAGGCTGAGAAGTCCCGTGATTTGCCATCTGTAAGCTGGAGACCCAGGAAAGCTGGTGGTGTTTCCAGGTCAAATCTGGAGGCCTGAGAACCAGGGATGCTGGTGGGGTAAATCGGAGTCTGAGGGCAGGAGAAGCCCGATCTCCCAGCTCAGGTGACAGGCAGGAACCAAACGGGGGGAGCCCTCCTTCCTCCACCTTGGGTCCTCTTCTGGCCTCAAGGAATTGGACGATGCCACACACACGGGGAGGGGGGTCAATCTACTTTACTGAGTCCACCAGTTTAAGTGTTAATCTCATCCAGAAACACCCTCACAGACACACTCAGAGATAATGTTTAATCTGGGTACCCCTTGGCCTAGTCAAGTTGACTCACAAAATTCACCACCACACCCAGGCTCCTGGAGGAGGTCAGAGTGGCGGTGACATTTCCCGTGATATTCACACGCTTGCTGGATGGTAACCTCCATCACCACCTGTTCATCCAACCCGTCCTTCCAGACCAAACTGAGCCGTCACCTCCTCCAGGAAGCTTTCCTTACTCTTCTGAGCCAAATGTGACCTCTCTCCTATGTAAAGCAGCCTCCACCCCTGGCACTTTATGCTTCCCTTCAAACAACACTAACCAATGAGAAATTATATTCGCTAGTGGTTAAAAACAAAAACAAAAGCAACACTGTCTGGGGCTGACTTCCAGCCCGGTCAGGTCCTAGCTGTGTGTTCTCAGGGAAGTTAATGAATGTCTCTAAGCGTTGGTTTCCTCAGCAGTAAAAGGAGGATAAGGACTTATGGGAACAGCATGACATAATGTGTAGAAGCTGAGTACTCAGGCTGTGGGAGATGCTTCACTGTTGTCTGTCGCTGTGGCTGGTATGATTATTTAAGCAACCGAAAAGAAAGAGTCAAAATCTTACTATGTTTCCTCCCTTCCCACAGTGCCTTGTACGACTGAGCACCAAACAAAGTATTTTTAAATGAACCAGTGAATGAACGCGCCCTCTGTAATTTCCATGTGCCACGCCTGGGTCTCACCGGAGTGCCTCGCCTGCCTTGGGCCGCTGGCTCCGGGCCTCCTGTCCCCCTGAGCTCCTGGTACAGGCCCTTCATCACTGGGCATCTTTTCTGTTGTTTCCCAGGTTCCCCTCCCGCTGCCTGTGGGCTGTGAAATCTCTGATGCAATCGGCTCCATCGCCGTGCGAATTACCTTGTTCCTGCGCTGTTTGTCAGCGAGAAGGATTTATGGGGAGATAAACTCTTCTCGGAGACTTTCATCTCCCCTTTGCACACACGTTCTGGACCACCCCTCCTTCCAGTCCCCATCCATCAGCTGCCCTGAGTATATATATATATAATCTTTCCTGCTTTCTCTGTTACCTGTGCTTCCTGCTTACTTCCTTTGAGCAAAGCACAGGAAGGGGTGGCGGAGAAGACGAGCAGCCTGGTTTGCTTTGGGGGCAGAAATTTCCGATCCTCTTTAAGAATGAGCCTTCTTCTCATTCTTGGTTCTCTGTGGCTGAAATATGGTCGCAGGGAGCTTGGGAAATGGGCCCCATCCTCTTTTCCCAAAAGAATTGAGCCATCTTTTCCTAGTTGCTGCCTGCCACTCGTGTTGAAAGGTTAATCTGTTCCTCTTCTCTACCGGTGCATTTATCATAGGGAAGTGGTCTGTTGTGGAAAATATTGATCAAAGGCCTGCCAGGTCTTCTGCTGGGTTGAAATTGAGTGTTGCAGTCAATCAATGGCTTGGCATTTAGTGGTGTGGAGAGAAGGCAGTGGCCTCTGCATGTGGCAAGGCTGATGGATGGAGAAAGGGTATTGGGAGAAAGTCGTTCTTCCACTTGCCTCTCCTGGTTGGCTCAAAGGGAAGGGTGGGGTCAGTGTTGCTGGGCTGGGGTTGGGAATCTCCGGTGGGTGACCTTGGGAGCCTCAGCTCCCCGCAGCTGGGGCCAGGCTCTGTGTGTTGACATGAGAGGACACAGTCTCAAGCGCTAACTGGTCAGCGTCTATTGGAATAGCATGTTGATGCAGAATTGGCACTCATAAAAGCAAAGTCAGTTGAGGTGGTGGAAATAGGCTCCACTCCCTACAATTAAGTTTCTGTTTCCAGAACCCCGACAACTTCCTTGCACAAATTACGCTGTAACTTAGTATTAACATCCACAACCCAAGAGCCTTCCTCCTCCCCTCCCTCCCTTCTTCGCTCCCTCCTTCCTGATTGCCCGCCTGCCTCAAATCCTACTGCCAAGTAGCTGCCGCGTGCCAGGCAGTTGGTTAAGCATGAGGAAGAGCAAGAAGGACCAGATGCATTCCCTTTCCTCCAGTTGCTCCCATTCCTGTGGGACTGATCATTTCTTTAGCAGAAAATTGTTTTACAATTCCCTAAGCTCTCTGGTTGAAGGATGACCAACGTGACGCAACTGAGAGGGGAAGACATCCTTTGCTTGAGGCAGTTACATAGCAAGGTGGGCTTCAAAAAGGAGGTGGCTTTTGAGAAGTGCCTTAAGGAAGGACTAGGAGTGCATCAGGAAAGGCAGGGTGGGTAGAGATGGGAGTGTATGTGTAAAAGGAACCACCTATGAAAAGAGGCCAAAAAGGAATTCAGTGTTGGCAGGCATAGAAAACACTGGGCCAGAGAGGTGAATGGAGCCATTTCATGAGGGCCTGTGGGACGAGCTAAGGAGGTGACTGTGAGAAGTGAATGGGAGCATGTACGTGAGGGACCTAACACAATGCTTGCCATCAAGTAGGTACTTGAAATATTTTATATCCTGTAATAATTGGGATTATTGGTTGTAAGTGACAGAAAACCATCTGCATCAGTCAGGTTCTCAGCTAGAAGCAGATGGAACACTCAATTTGGGTAAAATGAGTAGAGATTAATAAAGGAACTATTTACAAACACGCATGAAGCAGCTATAAAGGAAACCACAAGGGTTAGCACAGCACTCGAGGGAATAGGAACCGTGGGGCACCATTACTACATGTAGGCCTGAAGTGGCAAGAGAGAGGAGCTGTTACCGGATCCCAGAGAGAGAGAGAAGGAGCGAGAGGGGCCGGGGGTGGGGGCTGTTACCTCTGGTTGAGGTTATCCAGACCACCCTCAGTGAGTCGCGGTCAGGGAGCCAGGAATAAACATCTGGCCTCACTCTCCTCCCTCCCTCCAATTTCCTGCCGGTGTGCCCTGTTGGCCAAATCCTACTGGCAGCCAGAAGCCTTGGGAGCTGGTGATGAAGTCCGTTCAGGCCAGCCTCCCCGGGCAGTGAGGGAGGCAAGAGGTCTGTGAATCCAGATGGCAAACAGAATATAGGCAGCCTGCCAGCTCAAGTTGAATTAAGCCAAAGAGTGATTTCATCAGCTTATGGGAATAGAGCTGGCTTCAGGCATTGCTGATTCCAAGGCGGTGCTTTCCTAGGAGATGGCTAAACCTTCAGACTAGATAAGATGGCCCAATACCTTGGGCCAACCTACATCCAGCTTAGCAGCACACGTGGAGAGATGAGGTGTCTTTCCCAGAGGTGCCAGCAATAACCCAGGCCGAGTTGGGCCCTACTTCTACTGACACTCACTTGAATATTCTGAGCCTCAGTTTCCTCATCTTTAAAATGGAAACAACAAACCAACTTAACCCAGTTGTAGAAAGATGGAGTATAGAATCACGGCCAAAATCATGCACTTTGGAGCCACACTGCTCGGACTTAAATCCCGGATCATCCACCTACAGGCTGGTGACCTGGGCTGTGTCTTCACCCCTCCGAGCCTCACTTCCTACATGTGTAACGTAGGGGTGACAACAGCACCTGCCTTATAAGGTGGTTAAGCAGCACATTAGGTGAAATAATGCGTGAGAATTCTTAGCAGAACATCCGAAACCTAGGAAGAGTTTGATAAATGTTAGCTGATGTGTTTGTTGTTATTATTGCTATTCCTGCTTAAATTCTATTCATGTGGGCAAAGAGCTTTCCTTGAGTTTTCAGGCAAGGATCCTTCCAGCTACTCTGAGAAGCTCCCCTCTGCTATGCTGAGAATGGTCCCCAGGGGTAAATTTCTAACCTCCGGTCACGGGAGAGAACGATGATGCTGAATGGCTTTGCTTCTCAAATCCCCTTCCTACCTTTTTCAAGAAACCTATTTCCTGTTGATTTCAACTCTCCCATATTGTCGAGAAGAATCTGTTGGGCCCTAGTGCTTGGTTTCTCTTGCTCTGCAGAGGCCAGATGCCCGGGACCTGCTGGTGCCCCGACAATGCCCAAATTTCAGCGTTCGCTGTTGGGGACACATCCCTGAGAGTGTCTAGAGCATGTGACAAGCATCTTAATATCCTTAGGAATGGGGAGGTGGGCTCCCCAAGGCAGCCTCCCACACCCTAATGGACTCCCTTTCCCTGGGAAATGTGCATGCTGGGAAGAAGGGGTAAATACTCTTTTTTATTTTCTTTTGCTATGTGAAAGAACCAATTGTCCATGAAATCAAATAAAGGTGAAATACATATTAAAATACTGTGGGCCTGCTAAAGTCAGTTAGATGCAAAAACAAAGCTCGAGAGCAACGCCAGTCCATGCCTCTGAGATTTATAATCATATTACATTGCTTGTAGTTTGATAACAAGAGCAACAAAATAAGTGTGTGAGTTTAAAATATGATTCTGGGCAGCATGGTGTAGTGGAAAAAACCCTCCACCAGAAATTAGGGGGCCAGATTCCAGTCTGCATCCGTCCAGCCCCACGCTGAGAGACCCCACCCCCGGAAGACTCAGTTCCTCACCCATACGATGAAGGCGTGGGGCCAGACACACTCCAGAGACCACCCCAGCTTCTCCTTTTCTTTTGTTGTTTGTTTGTTTCTATTATTGTTTCGTTGGTGAGAATGTTCAATAGGAGCTGAAATGATGGAGGAAGCCAGCTGACAGTTTTGCAAGGCCACCTACTTGCAGCTCCTTCGAGTCCCAGTGCCTCTTGGTTGCAATGAGTTGGTGGCTTACCACTGTCCCAGCAAGGGGACCATAGTGAGCTGGGCCTCTTTACTCCACATACATACAGCAGGGTGGAGGGTTCTTTCCAACCTCAGCCCAGCAGATGCCCAGGGCCAACCTTCCTCTAGCTCAGAGATGAGGTCTCTGTGCCCCGCAGGTCAGGGAAAGATGACTTTCCAGACAGAGCTTAGCCAGGCAGGGACTGAACAATGGAGCAGATGGACACCAAGCCTTCTGGATGCTCAGCAGGTCACTGAGTGCTGCCCAACCAGTGCTCTCAGGGAGGCCGCACCAGAGGGCGCTGGAGCTGGAGAGTCACTCAGCCCTACTCAGCCCCTTGGCCTTGGCCAGCCCTCCCTTGTGAGGTGGTTGGGTGGCACAGGATGCTGAACCCGTCCTCTCCAGGGGACCCTGCACGTTTTGCCTTCTTTTCCCCTGAGCCCTGTTTACTTCTCCCCCGAATTAGCACAAATTTTCTGGCTGAAAGAAATACCAATTTATTATCTTCCAGTTCTGAAGTTTAGAAGTCCAAAATGGCTCTCCCCAGGCTCAGATCCAGCTGTGGACAGTGCGTCCCTCCTGAAGACTTGAGGGGAGGGTCTGTTTCCTTGCCTTTCCAGCCTCTAGAGGCCGCCTTCCTCCCTGGCTCCCGGCTCCTCCCTCCGTCTTCAAGGCCAGCAATCGCAGGCTCTGACCCCTGCTTCCACTGTCACATGACCTTCTCCGACTCTGGCCCTCCTGCCTCCCTCTTATAAGGACCCTTGGGATTGCATCTTTCCCACCCAGCTAATCCAGGATCATCCCCCGTCTCAGGGTCTTTAACTTAATCACGCCTGCAAAGTCCCTTTGGCCACGGAAGGCAAATGACATAGTCACAGGCTCCAGGCGTTAGGACGTGGACGTCTTTGGGAAGGGGGCTACGGACCACACCCCTCAACCCGGTCTTTCGTCTTTATCCCGTCTTCCTCAGTTCTGGAATCTTCTACCATTCATGGAGGTTCGGGGTAAAAAAGATTATTCAGCTCTTGTAGTCTTCCAAAAGCTACACGGCTTGCCAGTATTTTTTTTGATACTTCAAAAGCACATTTTTCTGCTTTTTCTGCTCTAAACTCTTCCCTGAGGCTGTTGATGTCTCCTGGGCTGAGTTTAAAAGAATAGCGGGCCATGGGGCAAAAAGTAATTACCAGGGACCAAAAAGGTGTTGACAAATTCATCCCCATATTCCTGCAATCAGGGGGCATCCATCAGCCTTTGACTGCAGTTGGGCCCTAGTTGTTCATGGCGACAGTTCTGCCAGGAAGCCAGGGTGCGTAAGTCACAGCCATTCCATCATTCTTTTATCTGAAAACTTTTTTGAATATCTACAAAATGCGGAGTATGGTCTCAGGTCTGGTAGAATTGGTACAATTAAAAGAACACCAGAGTGTTTACACGCACCAGAGTGGCTGAAAAAAGAGAAAATACAGGTGTTGGTGAGGACGTTGGACAACCAGGACTCTCCCACACTGCCGGAAGGAGTGTGCATTTGCACACCAACCACTGAAGAAAGCTACCCGTCAGGCTCTCCTAAGGGGAGCACACACGCATCCCAGGACCTGGCGTGTTCATAGAGATGGGTACACACGAGCACCAAGACACGCACAAGAATGTTTCGGGGTAGCACTGTTGGTAATGGCTCAACTGAAAAGGGCCCAAACGTCCACCACGGTACAGTGGATGAGGATGCATAGCACAGTCACACAGTGGAATCTATTGCCGTGAAGCATAGTTAACTGCATTAAGACAATGCCGTAGCCCGGGCGACTTAAACATTTATTTCTCACAGTTACACAGGCTGGGAAGTCCAAGATCAAGCACCCAGCAGATTTGGTGTCTGCTGAGTGCTTGTTTCCTGGTTCACAGATGGAAGTCTTCTCACTGCATCCTTACATGGAGAAAGGGGCTAGAGAGCTCTCTGGGGTCCCTTTTATAATCCCACTCATGAGGGCTCCACCTTCATGATCTAATCTCCTCTCAAAGGCCCCGACTCCGGCACCTGTGCAGTGAGGGTTAGGATTTCCACATATGAATTTGGAGGGTACAAACATTCAGTTTGTAACAAATGGGACTGAATGAAATCCAAACACCCGATTTAGGCAATCTTATGAAGAAAGTATTGTGTTGAAGAAGGCAGCCACAAGGAACACACTCTGATTCCATTTACACAAAGTTCAGGATCAGTCAGGAGACCCCTTCCCGCACCGTGGAGTCAACACCTCTCCACCGACAGGACAGGGGCAGACCTGTTTGCCTCCCTAAAACCAGGCAGGCCTGCGACTATGCTGGAAGGGAAGCCATGCCTTCCGAGGCCCCGAGGCCGGCCAACCACGTGCTCCAGGTCAGCCTGGCGCTCTCTCTCAGGCCACACACCTTCTGAGCCATGAACTGCTGTGGATGGAGTCTGGCTACCCTGAAGGTGCTGGGCTGGGGAGACCACACAGAGACAGAAAGAGAGGTCGCAAGAGTGCCAGCCATTGTCTGAGTCTTCCCAGACCAGGCAACACCCGCGGGAGCAATTCCCCAGCTTATTCCAGCCCCTGGCCTCTGAGCTGTCCCCACTGAGACTGAGTAGGGCGGAGCAAGCTGTCCCCACCCCACCCAGACTGCAAATTTGTGAACAAAATAAAATAAAACCAACCAACCAACAGCAAAACTAACCTGTAATGTCAGAAACGGGGAGAGTGGTTACATTTGGAGGGGTGGTGCCTAGAAGCAGGGGTAGGGGGTCTGGGGTCTGGCTACACAGTGTGTTCAATTTGCAGATGTTTATCGAGCTGTACACTGGCAATGTGTACACTGTCTTTCCCTCTGTCCCTATATAAATATAGATATATAGACATACAGTATATTTTACACTTCAATAAAAAGAGAAAAAGTGCTCTCAACGGAGTGACGAAGATACCTGGTCCAGATCTGGCTTAGGCTCTGATTTTGACAAAGATCTTTTGCTCTGTGTTACCTTTGTTTCTCTGTGTTACCTGTGTTTCCAAGAAACAGAAACTCAATTGCAACTGATTTAAGAAAAAGAGGATTTCTTGGACTCTCACATAAATGAAAAGATCAGGCCTCAGGTATGGCTGTATCCAGAAGTTCAAACAATATGCTCAAGCCCAGATCTCTTATATCCTCTTTCTCTGCTTCTTGGCACTGCTTAGTGTGAATTGTCTTGACTCCAGGCTGACTTTCTCCACAGGGTCTCCATTCTCACAGCTCACAGTTGACGTATTCATCAGAAAGGGAGCTCATCTTTCCCACTTTTCCCACAAAAGAGGTCATATCAATTCTCATTGGCCAAAGGTGGGTCATATGCACTCCTTGAGCCAATTGATAATGCCAGGGAGATGTAGTATTCTGATTGGCCAAGCCAGTGTCGCATGTCTAATCCTGGAATCAGCGGTGGGATCACTCACAACCAAATCATGTCACCACGACGGGAGGAGGATGTTTCCCCAAGGGAAGTTAAGGCACTGTTCTCAGAGGAAGGGGAACTGTACGCTGGAAAGGCAGACAAGCAGATATCCGTGATACACCTTCTGCGCCTCAGTGTCTCCATCTACAAAATGGGTCGAATGCTGATCTCTAAGACCCCCTCTGATGCTGAAGCTTGTGTAATTTTCATCCTGCTGCTGAAGGATTTCTTGGTGCACGGCCGGGGTTGCCATGGCTGTGGATTGTGGAACTCACCAATTCAGTTCAGACTTACCCTGGTCTTTAACTTCCAGTAGCGCATGTCACTGGGGCCAGAGCCAGAGAAAGGCACACGCACACAAAATATACATAGATAAAGAGAGAGCTATTTTCATATATGTTATCTGTCATATTCTTCACAATTTCTGCTTTAAAGATGATGATAAATGACGCTCAGAGAAGTCAAGTGACTTTCCCTGAGTCACACAATTGATGTCAGGCCAGTAGATTTAAAACCTGCTCTTTCTGACGATGTCAGGGTTTCTCAATCTTGGTTCTGTACAGTTGACATTTCGAGCGTAATAATTCTGTGCTGTGGGGGCTGTCCTCTGCCCTATGGGGTGTTCGGCAGTGTCTCCGGCCCTAACTTACTGGATGCCAGAAATATCCCCCGCCCCAAGTTGTGGTAACGAAAAATGTCCCCAGACATTGTCAAGTGTCCCCTGAGGGACAACGTCACCCTGGTTGAGAGCCACCTCTATAAAGGCAGTGATGGGAATCTAGACTTTGTCCCTTACCTGCTGTGTGACCATTGGGTGAGTGTTTAGTTTCCCTGAGCCTCCATTTCCCTGTCTGTAAAATGGGGAGCAAAGCCATAGTGCCTGCCTGCATCGTGCCTGTAGGATATTGAGCACCCGCCTGGCACTCTAAGTGCCTTGTGTGCAATAGTCGAGTTCCTTTCTCGATGTAATTTTACAGAGAGAATTTTTCTTTTCGGCAAATTAAAGACACACTGAATGCCAAATGAGGACAGATATTTGAGGTCACTTCCGTTGCCTAATTAGTACAACTCCATTGACAGCCCTGGCTCCTTCAAAGGATGCTCCCTGGGCCGTGGGCCTCTGCAGAGCTGGCTAGGAACTTGGAACTGAGTCAAACGTCCAACATCAAACGTTGCAAAGCTCAGAAATGAGGCCGTGTTCTCCAATGGGGAGCTATGTCTGTAAACGCTCGCCTGCTTGTTAAATTCCTGCAGAAGGCACTTTAATTGGATCCGCCCCCCTCGCTTGGCTAATCAGCCTGCACAGCCTGCACTGGTGAGGTCTCCAGAGCAGAGTTCCCGGACGGGGACTCCCGCCTCGGTCTTTCTCAGGTCCCTGAGGCTAACGCAACAGATGTGCTTACCTGCTCTTCCTGACCCTGAGCCGGTCCTAATCAAGTTTCGGTTCCTGCCCAAAGGTGGTTAGAATAAAGCCGCTCTCCCTGATCCCACATCCATTGTCCCTCCTTGTCCATCTCTGTGTCTTCACTGCCCAGCACACGGAGTAGCTGGTCAATAAGTGCTGAATAAATTAATGACTAAATGGGTGCTGGCCGTCGGTCTTGCCCTTTGGACCTCGTGATGCCCATCAGATGCTGGATCCAGGATGCCAAATACAAAGCCTGGGGACCGAGGTGACCTCCAGATTGCGAGTTTCCCTGCCTCTCCCAAACTACCCACATCATCAGAGGTCACAGCATGCTGGTCTGCACGTGGCTGCATTTTCTCTAGCCAGGTTGATGTTCTGGCCAACAGGTCATTGGACTATTGTTGGATAAGGCACACATCCTCCAGTGTGTTATAGTCTCAGTCACCACAGAGATAGGCCCCCCATCATTTGAGTTGCCCAGCTGCATGCTCCAGGCACCTGAGTCGGGGTCTGGGATAGGACAGGACTCCCCGCCCATAAGGAAGTCCTAACAGCTGTTCTATCTGGAATCCGGGACCCCAAGCCTGATTCTAGATATCTGCATGGGTCTCAGCCTATTTGGCCTGAGTCCTGATCCATTGTGTATTCTCGTCCACTTTATCCCACATCCCTCCCGTCTTTCTTCCCCGGGTCTTCTTGCAGCTGATGGTCAACAAAGACTGAACAGAGACAAATCAGTGCTGATCACAAGGATCCCATGGCATCTCTGCCTTCACTCTTGACTTGTCTCTGATTCTTCCAAATAGCTCTATTTAGGAGCACGTCTCCCAGAATTAGGAAAGCGGGCTTCCAGGTTGAATGTCTGACCTTCTCCAGAGACCCAGATATAGCAGGGCCTGAGTGATTAGAGGACGTGGTAATGGCAGCCTTCAAAACAAATACGGAGACTATTTCTCCCTTTGGACTCAATTCTCACACTACACACGGGTGTCCACTCAGTGCTCACTCGACCAGCACAGTCCTAACAACACAGTCCCTGCTCCCTCTCCCCACCAGTCCCAGTGAACTTCACTCCCAAACTGGCCATGGAAGGACATACGCCAGGGTGACCTGAGTAATCCCAGAGCCGGCGTGGGTCAGGAGCAGCATAGGGCATTGACGCCAATAAGGATGGGAGGGCATGGGTACAGACCAAAGAGGTTCAAGGCAAATGCTTGAAGTCTGTTTCATTTTAAGCATAAGCAAACTCTTTGCACCACATTTTGGGGTAGCTCATTGCATCCAACCAACAATAGCATGCGGAAGTTCTTTGAGAATAAATGTCCCAGAGCAAAAATGGTTATTGCTCAGACACAAGGTAAATGCAGCAAAAATCTGATTTTAATGAACTTGAAGAACGCCAGAACTTCTATGTCAATGGGAGGGTTATGTCTGCGGAAATGGTGCCCATTATGCATGCAGGGCTTGCTTGATACTTAGAAGCCTGGTTTCTTAGGATAATAAAGGAAAGCACTGAGAAGGCGCTCCACTCCAATCTTCTTGTTTTAGAGGTAGGACGCTGAGGCACAAGGGACAGGGAACTGGAAGGGGTCAAGAAATCTGGCTCTAGCATGTTGCTCTGTAACTTTGGGCAAATAGTGTCCTCTCTCTGTAACTCAGTTTCCCCATCTGTAAAGTGGGAAGGTTGGGATTTCTAAATTGGAATTGGAAAGTTGGAATCATTTCTAAGGCCGGTTGATTATGTCTATTTAGAAAGCCTTGACTGCGACTGACCAGACCCAGTGTGTGCCACATTCAGAGGCAGAGCCCCAGCGGGAACTGCAGCCTTTGCTCAGGCAGCTTTCAGAGATTTAATGGGACCTTGTATTCATCTTGCTATGAATCCCATTAACATCACCTCTCCTCATACATCCTTGAGTGTACTGAGATTCCAGTGAATCTCTGAATACCTTATTCTGCTTTGCTACTAATAGACACCCATTTACAGTGCTTTAAACAGATTAGGAGCATGTTTTTTCACATAAAAGAAATCCAGACATAAGTACTTTAGGGTTGATTTGATGGCCCAAGAGTCATTAGGAATCTTCTGTTTTCTACTCCACTATTCTCAAAGTCATGCTATGGCTGCTGGAGCTCCAGCCTTCATGGCACATTCCAAGTATGAAAAGAAAGAGCAAGAGGCAAATATCTATTCCGTCTAGGTAAGCCACCTTTAAAGAGGTTTACCAGAAGCTCCACTCAATGACTTCTGCTAGCAACTCATTGGCCAAGCGTAACTGCAAAGGGAGGCTTGGAAAAGTGGTATTTTCACTGGGCATGTGGTCACCCCAAATAAAATAGGGGATCGCTTTTAAAGGAAGAGGAGAGAGTGGATACTGAATAGGCAAATAGTCTCTGCTACATTACACACCCTCTCACCAACCACCGTGTCCTTGCCATCCTGGTCCTTCCACGTTCCTACTCTTCCACAAGACCTGCCCCAGACAGGCCATGTGTCTCCAATCCTCCTATTCTGACGAGTCTTCCCTTAGGAGCTATTATTCCATGGGTCAGGGATGCTGCCCCACTTGGACCTACTCATGCAGCATCTCTGGCTCCTGGCCACCAAGCATGCAGATCCCCAACTTTCTCCTTTGTCAAGAACCTGTATGGAAACCACCTTGGATTCCTACCCCAGTTTAGGACCCCTAAAATCCTGTTTGGACCTTGGCTGGAGTCCAATATGGATAATCTGAGTCCTTCTCTGCTGATGGCTCCTGGTTTAGAATTCTGGTTTCCTTGTTGTTTCTTCACCTGGCTCTCCTGTGGGTCTCCTTCCCTGGACCTTGGTTCCTGACTCTCAGCTCAGAGAACCCCAGTGCAGACTCACAGGTTCTTCTGAGCAAACTAGCAATGTTTTTACTGTACCCGGGGAGGGCTGGGTTTCATAATGAGTGGAATTTTCTCCTCCACAGATCAAAATCTACAGTTATACGCTGGATAACGTAATTATACGTGAGTAATGTCTTTGAGATTCTATAGGCTATAAGTGCCTAGGAAACATGTAAAAAGATGCCTGTACCCTCAATAATCATGAAAATGTAAAGTACATCAGAGACTATTTCACAGACTTTTAATTGCACAACATTAAAAAGTCCAACAACATTAAGTGTTGGTGAGGAGGCTGAGAAACTGAATACCTTATCCACAGCTGGTGCAACTGTAAATTTGAGCGACAACTTTGGTAGTTTGAAAATATACAGTGGAGTTAAAGATGGGCACGCTCAATGGCCATGCATTTCACACCCAGGTTTAGACTTCAGAGAAATTCTTACACAAGAAAGCTGGGATATGGATGTTTGTGGCAGCCGCGTTTGTAGGCGGATTGCTCTGGCTGAGGAAGGGGCTTCCACAGTGTCTGGAGCTGAGCACAGACCCCAGGGAACTCCCCACCACTCTCTACAACGCTCCTTCAGGCAATTTCCTAGGGAGGGGTGTATGTGGCTGGAAGAGGGACTGGAGCAGGTCCAAAGCAGAGCATCTTCCAGCTTCTATGTGACTCTCTGCCACACCAAGAACAAGTAGGAGGAGTCCTTGTTCCTCATCTAGGCTTTCTAGTAACTTCCCAGGAGAACTTCTGTGCCTGGCTGTGATTGGCTGGTCCAGGACACACCTAGGCAGATGAGACAAGAAGGCAGTGCGTGGTAGCAAATGATGGGACTGGGGGCTGTGTAGGGCTTCTTGGAGGCACTGAAAACCACAGCAGGCTGATCCTGAGCAGCAACCAGGACAAAGAAAACAGAACCTATGGTCAGGTGGTGCTGGCAGGAGCTCAGGAGGATGCTAGGGCCTGCATATAAATCGGATAAACGTGGCTTCAGGGTCAGGCTCCAGTCCCCAGAGGAGCTAGGATTGTATAAAAATCATAAATTATTATCATCATCAGAATAGCCCACGCTTATTAGGCATTTATCATATGTCGGGAACTGTGTAAAATGCTCTTCCTACTATGGCAGGTACTACTAATTGCATAAATTGGAGTCCTTATTTCTCATCTAGGTTTTCTAGTCAATTCCCTGGAGAACTTCTGTGCCTGGCTAGTGATTCTCTCCTTATGCCTTATTAACAGTCTGTGATTTTGATCAGAATAGCAATGTGTGCAGAAAAAACATTTTCAAGATTTCCTGTGGCTAAAGGTGGCCATGTGATACCCTTCTGACCAATGAGATGAGGATAGAGGTCCACTTGATGGTGCCTCCAGGAAAGCTGGCCTTTTGCCTTCACTCTCCCTCTCTCTCTACCTGGAATGTGGATATAATGGTCAGGATGCAGCAGCCATCTTGCGATCAAGAGGAAAAGAAACTCATGCTAAGGATGGCAGTGCAGGAAAACAAAAGAATCTGGGCCTTGATGGTGATGTTGTCATTTACTACCCACCTCTGTGTTTCTTGTTTAATGGGAAAAATCTACCTATTTTGGTTAGGTCACTGTGACGTTCAGATAAAAACAATCCATAAAGATATACATTATCGCATTTAATCCTCACAACAAACTCGTGGGGTAGGAACTCTTACTATCACCATTTTACAGATGAGGAAACTAAAGCTCCAAGAGGTTAAACTAGCATGTAGTAGATCATGGCTAGAGCTACGTCCACCTCACTCTAAATCCGTCTGTGCTACTCTGCCTCTCCATGTACATTGAGAAGGGGTTTAATCCAATCTTTGTAGATTGGGTTGACCAATAGCCAATGGCGGGGTAGAGGGTGTAGTGACGGGAAGGGGGGTAGGAGGCTACATTGATGGTCTTTATTCAATTCTTGGAGGCGTGAAATTTGACATAGTAAGTCCCCCCTGTTACTCCTTTCTCTGGTCAGCACCCGCTGGGTGGAGAATGCTGTCAGGAATTCTAGAGAAGGGGATGGTGGAGGCTCCGAGAGACAAGTACCCATTCATCCTTCCAGCTACACAGAATGGCCAGCAGCCACTGAATGCAGGATGCGAGCGAATCAAGAGGGAGGATGAAGTGAGGGTCCAGGGTCGGGGGGCAGATCGGACCGCCTCGGGCAGGCAGCTGGAGCCCATCCAGGAGGCAAACGTTTCTTGATTGCACATGAGTACTTTTTCGGTGAGACTGATTATCAGGAAAACCCTGGTAAGAGCAGCGATAGGACATTTGTTTCTTGCCTCTGCCCCCATTCATCCTAGAGAATGAGGACATCCCTCCATGGTCCCCGGGAGGACAGACTCAGAGGTGGACAGTAAAAGGTGATCGGAAACTTCACAGAAAGATGCAGAGGGAGACAACAGTGGGTTTGAATCCTGGCGCCCCCGCTTAATAGCTTTGTGATTTTTGAAGCGGTTATTTAACATATCTGATTATGGGCTAATGACTCATGCGTCCTCACGAGGATGTAAAGAAAATATGTGACCACATCCGGCACATGCTGGATGCACAGCGTGAAAGCGCCTCTGCTTTCTTCCTGTGCGAGCCCGAAACAGGAAGGGGTGCTTCACTTCTCTGCTCTCCAGGCTGACCCACGGGGCTCCCCAGAGGGCACACCAGGGCCTGCCATTTGTGCCAGACACTCAGTGCTTTGCGTTCTTCATGGTTTTAAATGTTCCCATAAGCCCTTTGAGGTAGGGATTATGATCTCCTGTTACACGAAAAAGAGAGCTGAGGGGCTGGCCTGGTGGTACAGTGATTAAGTGCGCACGTTCTGCTTCTGGCAGCCCGGGGTTCGCCGGTTCGGATCCCGGGTGCGGACATGGCACCGCTTGGCGCGCCATGCTGTGGTAGGCGTCCCACGTATAAAGTAGAAGAAGATGGGCATGGATGTTGGCTCAGGGCCAGCCTTCCTCAGCAAAAAGAGGAGGATTGGCAGCCGTTAGCTCAGGGCTAATCTTCCTCCAAAAAAAAAAAAAAAAGAAAAAAAGAAAAAGAAAAAGAAAAAAGAGAGCCGAGGTTCAGGAAAGTTTAAATAATGTGTCCTTGGACACAAAGCTAGTAGATGGTAGAGCTGGATTTTGATTCCAGTGCTCGACCTTTAACCACCATGATATTCTTCTTCCCATCAGGAACTCGGAAACTGAGTATCAAACCCGATTTGAATACCAAGACTTTAGCACTTTATCTAACAAAAGTAGAGCAAATACACACTGGACTGTGTGTCACAGTCTATGAAGAGACCACCAAGCAACAGTGACGCTGCCTATGACCGGCTCTGCGTCTCCTGGAGTCGCACCATTTCCATCCTTCCTTCTTTCCTTCCTTCTCTCTTTCCTTCCTCCTTCCCTCTTTCTCTCTCTCTCTCACTTCCTTCCATCTTTTTCTCTCTTAAAAATATTTAGGAGCATCTTCTTCTCAGTACCAAGTCCTGTCTGTGGTGCTAGAAGGCTCATGGAGATGAATAAGGCACTGTTTTATACCATTTAGAGATTCTGCTGGTGGCTGATACATCATGCCGACACTTGGAGAAATAAAAGGCTGAACCCTATCTTACTTACAGCTCAAAATGAGAGAAGACTGCCAGGCAGGGCCGCAAGGGGGGTCGCACCAGGGACAGGGTAAAAGCAATCTGAAGTTGTAGGGGGCAGCTTAAGTATGGCAAGTAGGGTGGGGTTAGCTAGGTTTTGTGGGCTCCCTATGGATTAGCTAATACTTTTAGGGGGCTCTGGGGCATAGAGGTTGTCCCTTGCTGTCTGGTGCCTGGCCCTGGGGCAGTTAGGATGGGTGCCAGTGTGACGGTCTGATAAGGGATGTGGTCGGGGACTGAGCTTAATTAGCTGATCAAGAAGGGGATCTGATTAGCCTCTAGCCGGGGGCCAGACTGGGTCAAGACAGCACAATAAAAAATTATATGAGACACACTGTCCCTCCCTGTAACAGGCTTACTACCTAGCGGCAAATGCTGACATCAAAAGTCATCATCTCCTAGAGAGAGTCTAGCCTAGTGGTTAAGAGCCCTGAAGCCGCTTCCACCTCCCGGTTCCTCCAAACACCAGCTGCATGATCTTACGCAAGGTGCTTACCCTCTCTGTCTCAGTTCTACCTTCTGTACACTGCAGGTGATGGTAATAATTGCCCCTGTCTCATAGGAAGGGTGTAAGGAGAAATGAATGAATGTAATAAAGCACTTAGATGAGCTCCCAGCAAAATGTAAATATTTAGTAAGTGTGAGTTACTTTTATTAATATGATTATCACTATCATTGTTATAATGCAATGTCTGCTCTAGTGGAAACATCCACAAAAGGCTGTGACAGCAAAAGGGAAGGTTAGGCAACCTTCACGGTGAACAGGCTACGACAACCGACCCCCTTCACAAAGTCCTGGCTGAGGACTGGGAGTGGGTCCTCCTGGTGAAGACAGCACTGGAGTGGGCTGATCCTCAGGGTCACATGGAGCCTCCGCCTGTTCTTGGAAATCCACAACCACTGGGATAGAAGGGTGGAGCAGAAGCTCCATCCACTCCACCTGCAGAAGACCCGGGAGAGGTGTTTGGGAGGAAGAGGCACCCACCCTCTGACAACAGGGATGCTCTCTGCAGAGGCAGCTTCAACAGTTTCACTCATGGAGTCATTTGTGGGCTGCTGAAAGCCCCCTCGGACCATGTTGCTTGAAAATCCACCATTAGCATTTCCACTTAATTACTTTTGTAGGCAGGTACATTTTCACAGGATTAAGGCGTTATGTCAGCCATGAGGGATTGAATTATAACTCCTGGAGGATGAACTTCATGGATTAAAGGGGGGTGCTTTATAGTCCCAGCCCTCCATTGTTTTCTGGAGGGAAAAATGATTATACAGTGACATAGACTACGAGAGCAAAAGGATATTGACTTCTAAGCAGAACCAGCTGGCTTGTTCCTCCCATTTACAGTTGGAAGCATCCAATTGATTTTGGTAGATATTTATATGTGTTGTCTAAAGTGTGGGTAGTACATTGATCTGTCATGCTTTCACCCAAATTTTCTGGGACAGTCTTCAGTAGTCCCTTTATTATTTCATTGACTGATTAATTTGGTAAACAACTACCTATGAAGAACTTGGTTGTGATAGACCCTGGAGATACCACAACAATTAGAGCCCCTGACGTCAGGGAATTCCTAGTCTGGTACGGGAGACAAGCAGTACACAAATAAGCACCTGATTGAGTGGCGGCAGCATAGGTTACACTGACTCCAGACCACTGGGATCCAGTGTGGATTTAGTCTTCCTGTATCTCCATGTCTTGCTGTGCTTTCCTCTGAATGGCTTTATTCTTAGTTTATTATCATGCTGTGTCCCCTGGTAGCTTTGGGCTTACGTGAAACAGACCAGTTTAGCCATTCCCATGGAGTGTCTCTCCTTGTTCACACAAAAAGCTGATATTCATAAGACAGACTTGGTCAGGGGAGTGGAATTGGCTTATTGGGCCAGAGCTGAGTTGCATGGCCTTCCCTGAAGCCCAGGAGGAAGGCATATAGTTAGACCCAGCTATACTGCTAGATTTAGTGTGTTTGAAGGGTGATTCCCTAAAAAAGTGGGGCACAACTCCCAACATGCCTGGACACTAGCCAAGCAAAGACAACTTATATGGACAGTTACAGGAAAGCCCTTCTTGGGGATGCTTGGAAGGAGTCTGAGGCCAAGAGGCCCTTTGTAAGGCCCTCTTGCATGCATTTTTAACACTCGCCTCTCTTAGTGGCCAACTCTACAAGTGGTTGTTTCCTCATCTCTGTCTGACACTTGTCACCCCTCCTCCCAGCCTGACCCACCTGTTATGACCATCCAGGGTTATGACATTGACCAGAACCTTGCTCATTAAAACATCTGTGCAACTGTCCTATTGCAATGCCAAATGGATCCAGGGTGAAGCTGGGACATTTCCCAAAGTCTGTTGTGTAAGTAATTGTTTGACATTGGCTAGGACACCTTTCATCATCCAATGTTATTTAGGGTAAAACAGCAGGATTACAAAGGTGATTGAACTTCTAAATCTTTTTAACAAAAATTCATCTCTCTCTCTTTACACATCAGACAAAAAGATGATGTCATTTGATGTGCCCTGACCCTGACTTGTACATCAGAAAACAGCATCCTTTTGGGCCACTACTAAGAAAACTATAAATGAAGCTGCACACATAGAATGTATTGAGTGTTAAAGAAAAACTTATTCAATTATTCATGACACTTGTTAAAGAACCATAAGGCAGACTTTATTCAGGACCAACACAGGAGGCGTAAGGACCACTGCAGTGGGGTTTTGCAAGGAGGCGGGCATTGGGGTCAACCCAATTACAACAAGGGAAAATGGGAATTTATAGCCAAGGAGCGGGGGTAGGGGGGCTCAGTGGACGGAAAGTTACCAAGAGGAAATATCAAGGTGAGGATGCTAAAGCAACCTAACGAGATTGCTGAAGGCTTCCAGGTGATCAGACATCACCTGTGGGACAGTGGGGCATGAGGAGCCCGATCAGAGGTCGAGGACGGGGATTCTGGATAAACTGACTCAGCAGGAGTCCTGCTAAAATTAGACAGGGCAGAGCCAGCACCGAAGCCCAAAGCCGGGGCCAGCGTGAGAAGAGAGTCAGAGGAGCCCGGGTGGAGTTTGGTCAAGGAGAGACTCTTGGTCAAGTGTATCCAAGCTGCCAGTACCCTTTTTCAAGTAGGGTTGCCCTTTGGGGCCCTTTGGAGTAAATCAGAGTTGGATTGGTTCTCAGAAATTTAGGAGACATTTTCCTTTAACCCTAAGGCTCTTTCACATAAAGAAAAGGAGAAAATTTTGCACGCAAGAGTGACTCATAAAGATTTTAAATATCCTAGAATCAGAGCATCTCCTCCTCTCTCCCATTTCTGCACGAAAGGCTTGGAGAAGCTTCTGATAATTATTTTGGGGTCAGGTGTACAGAAATGCCTATCTTTTTGACATTCCTTGATCTGCATCACAAATGAATGGGCTGGGACCCTGAGTCCTTGAGGATCCCACTCGCTCATCAGAAATCCTGGCTTGCATAGGTTGCATTCACCAGATGAAGGAAATGGTCTTTCTCCCTCTTTTCAGGTCTGTGCCCTCCTCCACTGGGGGCTACAACCAGCACAAAGTTATAGAGCCTCCAGCTATCAGCAGGGAATTCTAGGGCAATTAGCTGGAAACAAAGAAAATAAGAAGTGAGCCTTGAAGCAAGCACAGAGAGAGCAAATCAGGTCCCAGACTGAGTGTGGAGGCAGGAACGGAGAGGCATGGGTCAGCTGAGTGCTTGCCAATGTTGCTTGATTATTAAGGTTCTGATGGTCCATACCCCAACTCCTCGGTTCAGACACATATTTGCCCACATACAAAGTTTCTGCATCAGGACCCATCTAACAATTGATGTATGTATTTGCTGGATTAGATTTGTGTGTGTGTGTGTTGATTTGTTGTTTGTTTTCCCCTGAAAATCTATTAATAAATTCATGGCACGTCTTAAAATAAACGGTGTTTCAGAACTCAGGGGTGCAGTATTTCTGGCAGAGTCAGGAATGTACAATCTCAACTAGATAAAACTCCTTATAGTGTTCATCTCTGTCATCTCGTATGTACTGTTTCTTCATCCATCCCTCCATCCCTACATCATCTATCTATTTAGTAGGTGGGTAGAAACTTATTTAGTAGAAACTTAGGAAAAGTACTTAACCTGTCTGTGTCTTGGTTTCTTGACCTTCAAAGACCAGTTGTAAAGATTAAATGAAATAATACAATGTTCATATAAAGCACTTTCACAATGCCTGGTACAAAATCAGGGCTCAACCAGTATTCATAAACTGTTCATTTCATTCATTCGTTCAATGATCTCTGCTGACACCTGGCATCTGCTAGACTCTTTGAGGCACAGGGTTTTTCAGATTTGCTGCTGATCTGAAAGGGCACCTTCAAAGAAGGTGAAGTGAGTTTGGTCTGAGGCATAAATGTATAGACGTGTCGCAGGAAGTTAATCAAGGCGGCCCCACCCATAGCTCTCATTGGTTACCTGCTTGTTTCTCTTCCTGTTTTCTACCCCAGCTGCTCCTGTGGTGCACAGTGTATAACGGGAGGAGGAAGAGGAGGACAATGCCTCTGCCCTGCTTCCGCTATCCTGTCACAGACCCTTGTTTTCACTGCTGCCCGTCTCTGCAGTTTTGGCGTTCTCTCTCATTTCCCTTCCCCCATTCACCTGCTTTCCACTCTCAGCCTGGGCCTCTATCTCTGCCCAGCTTTGTCCACCACTGTCAGCTTTCCTGGGCTACATCTTGTGGCAAGATGGAAAATCTCCTACAGATTGGGTTATGTCCACCGATGACACTGGGACCATGATGGCGGGTTCCAAGTTCCCCGTGGTTTCTGATCTCATTATCTGGCATTGACACAGCCTGGTGAGCTGGTCCCAGTCTCAGGAGAGTAAAATTCCCATTGGCAACATCCATGGAACTGTACTCTGAAAGCTAAGAAAAGTCTCTTTTGCTCCATATGCATCTGTCTGGGAACCCAGAATTTAAACTCCATGAAGGAAGGAATTTTT